>NC_051154.1:208411287-208530722 GCF_013339745.2 Dermacentor silvarum | reverse complement strand
AGCAGCACTTCAACCCGCTCCACCAGTTCAGGCGTTCACAACTTCAAGTAAACCTCGACGCGCAACCTACGCTGACGTTTTAAGATGCACCGCCCGTCGCCGGCGACACCTCCTACCATGGGCGAATACCAGCGTGCGACTTATGCCGACGCATTCGGGCCATATATCCCGGCACCAGCGCCCCTACCTGCCGTCCCCCTGTATGCGATGCTTCAGTCAGCGCAGGCGGTTCCTTATTTTGGAGAGGCTCGGCCATCCGCGCGTAAATCGTACATTTGGCACATGCCCGACCGGCGACCGCTCTGTTACCATGGTGGTGAGGCGGGTCATTTATACCGAGAGTGCCAGTACCGCCGCCTTGGACTCCAGGAGTTTCCTGTCAATTCACCCGATCCCGTTTCGGACAACGGCCACCCGAGATTGAAGATTTTATGCCCGACAACGCGCGCCACCGTCATCAAGGCGCCAGTTGCGATCGCCATCACCACGACCATCCTATTTCGGAGGTGGAGGTCGGATGTCACAAGGACGCTCTCCGAGCACTCGCCTGAAAAACTGACGTCAGCGACCTTTCGAGGCGAGGCCGCTGATACTCGACTACCGAAGACCTCCAATCAAAGCGACCTCAGACCGACGGAGACTTGACGACGCCGGTGTCCCAGGCTGGAGACAACTTTTCCATGAACATACCTGTGCTGATCGACGGTCGAAATGTTACTGCCTTAATCGACACTGGCGCTGACTACTCGATTATCAGCGGAAACTGTCAAGCCGTTTAAAGAAAGTCGTTACGCCTAGGACAGGGACGCACGTACGGACAGCTGGCGGACATGATCGTCAAACCGCTTCATGTGTGCACTTCTCGGGTGCAAATTCAAATTCTACTACGTTTCGGATCAGCTCCCTTGTTCTCCGAGAATGCTCCCGTGAATTAATACACGGAATTGACTTTCTTCGAAAGTATGGCGCCATCATCGACCTCCGCCGACGCTGTATCTCTTTCTCTACAAAAGAAAGCGACGACACGAGACGCCAGCCGCCACACAGCCGCTCTTCGAAAGTTTCTACATGTCGCGACATTCTGACATTCTAGGACATTCAAAGAAATCGAAATCTGGAATCAAATATTTTGGTTTGACACCTAAATATTCAATTTGTATTCGATCTTTTCAAAATTTTGAATGCCCCTAAAATATATTAAACGGTCTGAAGAAGCCAATTCGCGTCGGTAGAAAGGCGAAAGTGACTATTCGCTCTGCGTATATCAAGAAAAATAAAGCATCTGCTGGGGCCAGATTCACAAAGCTTTTCTTTCGTAAGTGCTCTTTGCCATTGGCCGGTCGCCTTATATAATAATATGTCTTGCATCCGTATTGGCTGAAATTCTTTCTTACAAACAATTCTAGCTTAAGAAGTTTTTGCGAATTCGGGCCCTGATCTCTTCTGTCTAATGAGTGCAGTACAATTTTTTTTCTCTTTTTTTTTAATAAAATCTAACTGACGTTGCCGAGTTTCTGGGACACCAAAGCTGATGGTGACGGCGAGACTGCAAACTGTAACGTACCTGTAACTCACTGTAAAACACCTCTCGTCATTTATCAGACCGGTATAGTGCTTGATGCAAGCACGTTTGCTATATAAGCAGGTGGCGCAATGACAGACTAAAGAAAAGTGACGAAGGGGCACCACATGCACCTAAGTAAAAGGGTTTACACATATATCCCTGCCCCTTAGCCTCAGTCGAATCAGCGTACCAGAACGCACGAGTGTTTAGCGCACGTAGCCAAAAACAACATGCAACGCGATCAAGCGCGGCATGAATGTGGCGCGTGTCGGTATGTGTGGACGTTGGCTAAGAACGCAGGGCGCAAAAAAAAAAAATATAACATCGAGAACAGGTGCTCCACCCGTGCAAAAAAAAAAAGTGAATATGATTACATTTTAAAATCTTGTGGATATATCAGGTTCTGTTAATATAGGTTCTTTCTTTCGATGTGACAGTGTCATTGTGATGACCTTGCCTTGTTTGCACACTCCAGAATCGTGTGACCTTGTCTTATATTGCATTGAAAAAAAGCTATGCATATCCCACGTACTGTAGGAATCGAAGTTATGCGAAGCATTCTGCAGGCTATGACATCGACCCTGCGGCGGCGCGCCTCGACCGACTCTCTCGATGTGACTTCGAGCAGGCGCTCATTAGACATGCTGAGGGACAGAAAGAACTTGAACTTGCCTAGCTGCTCGATTATTGTGAACACGTCCCCCTTCCTCTGCGCCCAGTAGTACCCCATGTAGAATGTCATCCTCGAGCTGCTCAAGTAAACCTCTGAGGAACGCAATGTCCGAGTTGACGCACTTGTCGGCTAAGCTACGGTCTTCCAAGAGCTTCTTTGTGAGCGTCAGGAGTTTTTTGGCGTGCACGGGGTGGGAAACTTGCTTTCGAATCGCTGTTCGTACGGAGGCAACCACCGTCCGGTGTTCCGCAGCCGACATGCCCGGATCTTCTAACGCGCGCCACCTGGCTTGGCGCAGGTAGTACCCGAAAATCAGAGGCGAGAGTCGGATTACGGAGCTCCAATGACGACAATACTGCGACCACGCCGGTAACGCGAACGTGAGCGTAAATCCAGCGGCTCAAGTTGGTATGGGCACCGCAAGCCCCGCGGCGATAGATAGATACACTCAAAGTGCCTGCAGTTCGCAAGAAATGTTTCGCATTAAAAAAAGAAAAAAGAAAGAAAAAGATGGTGTGGTGCTTTGATTAAACTCTCAGTTTGGAGTTCACATCTGTGCGTCCGTTCCTTTCGTCCGCACGGTGTTTTTGCGCCATTCACAAATATGCATCAATACACACAAATCTGTCAAGTTTTCTATACCTCATAACGGTAGGTATAGGCAGAGAGCCCTTCATTTTCCACCTCGCTGTGTGAGAAAATGAAGTAGCGGGACAAAATAGTCACCGATAGTTGGATAACTCGTTTTATTATGAATGCGACTATACCCCATATAAAATTATGACACCTAGCTTCCTCCTCTACGTTCATTAGGCTTCCGAATCAGTTGCACACCTCCGGAGCATGCGATTGGAACATGATCCATGCGATTAGCGATGAAAAGTTTCATCTGTCGTAGAGGAGTTTTCGATTTGTCTCATTGTATATAGCACTGGGACATCTGACAAGCTATGGTTCAATCGCTGGGCTGAAGTCACAACCTTTCGACCAAGGCTCTCCAGAAAGCTTTTGCCTCTGTGCAGTGGATGTCTCTGAAATATAAAGAAGCGAGATGGCGTTATAGCGCGAAAAAAAAATTATAATCGACAGATACAGCATCAGGAGTTTTCCGTAAGCCCCCATTTCGCCTATGAAATACGCAATATGAAACCTAACTAGCAAGTTCTTCCTAAAGAAAACAAAGTTTCCAGAATACGCATTCACGTCCGGTCTATCTACCGGATGTTTCGCGTAACCAGAACCAAACTTTAAAAATATGGTGGCACATCTTGGACAAGTCGGACCTACGGCATATATAATTTGTAGTCGTCTTGAGTTACTCATGCTGTTTTCTGAAGTGATTAGTTAGTAAATTACTTACGTTTAATTGAATATATATATATATATATATATATATATATAACTTCGCTTTAAGGCATAAGTCGTGCACTTGAGAAGTTATCTCAGAAACACCGAATAAAGTTCATGTTTCCATGTCGTAATCTTCTACGCGAGTCTTTTTTCCGAGCTCTAAAGAAAGCCCAGAAATGTTGAAAAAACTACGTCCCTGTGCGCTGCCGGTAGTGCTGCAGGTCGTGAACAATGGTGCTGACGTCACATTCACCTATGAAGGTAGTCAAAGTCGCAATCGCGGTAAAACATTATTTTGTTTCACCGTTTTCAATTTGGTAAAAAATAAAGAAAAATCCGGGTTTTACGTGTTAAAACCACGATCTGATTATGAGGCATGCCGTAGTACCTCCGGATTAATTTTGACCACCTGGGATTCTTTAACGTGAACCTAAATCTAAGTACGCGAGCTCCATCGAAATGCGGCCCCCGCGGCCGGGATCGAACCAGCGACCTAGAGCTCAGCAGCGCAACGCCATAGCCACTATGTGGGTCATTTGGTCAGAAACAATGTGTACTTGAGAACGCCAACTTCGTATACGGTATACATATACAGGTCTTCGCTTTGGCAAAGAAAGCAGAGACTCAATCTGACCTTCCTGGAGGCTTTCAATACATTCGATGGCCACATATTGGAAAGCAAAGATCTATGACAACAGCATTCTTATATCTGAACACTTGTTGTTACCGAGTAAGCAAATAGAAGAATAACCGGTACTCTTTTTTTTTTCTGCACAATGTCGTGTGTAAAATTCCTTGGTACCGCGTATTTCACCTCGCTACCTGTACTCGAGCAGTGCCTCCTCTATGACTCGAGACACGCGGCTAAGGCCGACAGCTCTGGCAACTCCCATACTTGGCGCCAACTACCTTATGTACTGCAGATAACTTACGCGGGCAGAGCGTCATAACGCCACAAAGCAGGGCGGGGTCACTGCGATACTTGAGGCCGGCGTAGATGATGTTAGCGTTCTTGTCCACGGCCAGCCGGCAGGGTTCCTCTATGGTGGTGTAGAAAAACTCGCACATCACGCTCACCCGGTACATTACCTGCGCCTGGGAATGATACGACGTGATTTATTACCCGTGCAAGCTTGGACCGCGTTCTCTCCTTCGCGGAAACGTAAAGGAGTCTCACGACTTATTCACTACCGAACTCGTTTGTCGCTATACTACGTTTCATACATCAAATGCAACGCTGTGGAGGCTAGAGAGACTTCTGGTAGCGGCTGCGTTCGCGCTTAGGAATAGTTCAGCGTTTTCTGAGCGATTTTTGTGAAAATGATTTTTTTACATCGGCTGAATTCTGAATGAAAAAAAATATATTTAATACTTAGAAACAAGCTATGTACTTATACGGCAGCTAACACGTTGTTTTAGGTGAATTTGTTTTTCGTTGTTTTTCTTTTCGTGCTTATTAGTATTTGCAGCCTGTCGCGGCAGCCTCACGTTACGGTGATGCTGCCGAGCAAACGCGCCGCTTGCGAGCAGCGAAGCATATAGACGGAACGCGCAGCGAAGCATAGAAGGACCTCGCGGGGCAAGAAATTGTGGTGACTGAACTTCTTGCGTAGCCTCCACAGCGTTGCATCTGGTGTATGAAACGGAGTATATGTCGGCCAAGAGATGTGCGCGAAAAGATGCAGAACGCGCAATAGCACATTCTTCTCACACACACGCACGCGCGCGCACACACAAAGGCCCGCGCCTGTAATGTGTGCGGATCTGCATACGCTGCGTAGGATTTCAAGCTGAATGTTACTAAACAAAGAAACATGGCGGTTGAACATAGCAGAGAACGTAGCAGTAAACGGAGCAGAGAGAAAGAAGAGAAAAATAAAGGTTAACACGTCTCTTCCTCTTCGTTGCTCGCCACTTTAAACGATAATGACTGCCAAGTAACTTTCAAAACCTTCGCCAAGGACATTAATCTTACATTCTGAGAAAATTTACGACGGAGGAGCTTTTCATATTCCTTTATTTCCCCAGCATTGAATGTCATTGATGGCAGCACAACCGCATCTTCGTGACGTCACGCTTTGGCCGCGTAGCGACATGCATTGGCTGAAACCAACATGCGAGACCGACTGAAAGCACGTGGGTTTCCCTGCTTTTTTCCTTGCCTAAGTAGAAATTCATGATTGTGGATGCTAATAAATAACGGCAATCAAAAGCGACTCCAAATCTGTCTATGCGCTTCAAATTTTGTTAAATATAAGTTGCGCAACGAATTTGAACGTGCTATATATATGCACCATATGCAACTAAGCTAGAACGCGTCTACCAAGATTTCACAGCGTTGTAGATGTCTACCTCCTTAAGCACTTCGTGAATCTCGTGAATCTGACATACAGAACAAGAAGCCGTATATAAGCAATGAAGAGGCATCGGAGCTGTTATGGTTGCACGGGAAGTATACTTACAGCACTTCTGTTCATCAGGCACCTCTCGACGTAGTCTAGGTATGACTTACAGAAACTGCACTGTGTTGTGTCGTTGGCTGCAGAACAAAACGAAAACAAGAAACCCAGCCGCTTTTAGTTTTGGCGTCTGTGCATATGGCTCGGCGTACCGGCCGAATGGTACAGGGAAGTAAAAAAAGTCGCACATTCGCTCGAAAGTCGAAGCGCTGACATTGATATCAAAATATTAGACTAATACACGAAGTAAATTTTGCTAGTTTTGTAGGTAGTAGTATTTGCAGTTAACTTTCGCTTAATAACAAATAAGGTGTTATCAGACAAATACATGAAGCAGTTCTCCTGACGACCGCGACCACTGGCGGTCACAAAGCTGGCGTGACGCTGGCAGCTGGGAGTGCACTGTGCTTGTCCCAAAGCGATCATTTCGTGCTGCCGCTTCAACTATATACCACGCTTCCAAAACACAGATCACGTGACCTCCAACGACTGGGCGCGAGCAAAGCCATGCCGGCTGTACCTGCTCTTGGGTTGACACAGATTTTATTAGAAGACGCAAGTGGCTTGCGTATATATATCCAAAACCAAAAGTCTGCATGGCTTTTGCAGCTACCCAAGCGGCTTGCGTACGCAAGTGGAACGCAGGCCCGCGTCCCCTTGTTCTAAACGCGGGTGCGAGAATAAAAAATTAAGCAAGTGTTACTCGTTTGTAAAACGTGGAGGCGAAAGCTTGTCAGCCGCACCGACTGGTAGTGGGGCCAGCGCCGACAGCGCCTTCGCAGAGGCAGTATGGGAACGCTGGCTTGATGAGCGGCATCGGAGCCAGCTGTGAAAGAAGACGACGACGAACGCGCCAGCAGTGGCACGAGTGCGAGGGACAGTATGGGAACGCTGTCATATAATGAGCAGCATCGGAGCCAGCTGTGAAAGACGTGACTTTTTTTACTCACAGAAGCATCGACAGGGTTTTTTTTTCAAGGTTGTGTGAAGGCCATTGTGCGATGAGGCATATAATCCTTTCCCCTTAAAATATCCTGGTATATACCAGCCCTAAATTTTAAGGCATGCACGCACATACATTTTGACCGTGCGGTTCTGACCGTGCCTGTTACGTATACGTTCCCTGCATCGCCGTTCACAGCTCCACAAAGCATGTACGGTATACACGTGTGTAGTATAGTATACGGTTTAATATAGTATAAACCTTGTCCACGGCGATCCCGTGGGCGCTGCCATATATGTTTGATAACGTGTTGACGCGTCCATTGCTTGCCTCAGCTGCCTCCGTGTTTACAATGGATGTGCACGGCACCCGGTGCGGCTCAGCAAAAAAGTATGATAAAAATTATAATTAATCTATGTTTTGGCGGATATCGTAGACGGTGACTAGGTGAACGACATGAAAATTTGGCCGCAGCTTCAGAGGACATGAAAGCGCTTTCGAAGCTCATTACGCCTCGTCCAAACAGCGCAAGCAGCGTATACGGTGCTGTACTACAAGTGGAGCTAGAAATGTATTACAAGCTGTCCAAGCTTTCCGCTTGTGAATTAAATCAAGATCAGTGTGTTTTACTCTTCGTTCTTTATTTACCCAACTCTTTGAAGCAGCGGCTTGTCATGTTTCTGACTCAGTAAAATTCCTCGGCGTGGTCACTATCTGATTGTTTATTTTCTGCCGAATCGCTCATGGGTGTGCTCAGTTGCGATAGATTTGTTCTCGCTGCGTACAAGGGCTTGGAACATGGATGTTATGTATTTTGTAATAGCTTGTGGGAAAGACGTATTATCGCTAGTCACTCGCTCAAGACCGTTACGTTCAGCTCCTAACATTCGTGTGTCGTCTGTGTAGTCGCTGTCACCCATACATCGGCGCATTGATTCAAGTGTGCGCCAATTCACTTATTATTGATACGTTGGCGATATAGTGGGCGTAAGTTTGCGCGTAAGTTGCGGTGGGTGTGTGCAGATAACATGCGATAAACTTACTATATATGGCAGGCAGAGGCGCTACTCCCTTTGTCACTGTGTAACGAGCGGTATCTTCACTCTTGCCGACGTTCCGGTGAAGTTCTTTCTTTGGATGTTAGCGATACAACGCTGGCGGATGAGTGACTTTTTTTATCCTCGAGAAAATCCATAATAAAGTACACTGACTGTCTGTCTGTCTGTCGAGAAAAGCCGTACATCGCAAAGAGCCGGCAACACAGACAGTCTTTATGTAGCAGCAGTCTATGGACTTGGTCACAGAGATTCATTCCATTTCTTGATATATCAAACACTTTTTTGGTAGCCAACTACTGCGCACGTCTTACCTCTACCGTTCCACATTTTGCAGCATGAATAGAACAAAGTCCGTTAGCGAACATCCAGTTGCATTTCAGACAGATGATCGCACAGTAGCATATGGGCAGAAGCGGCAATGGTTTCGCATTTGTGCGTTTTCGCAGAGGCAATGTGCAGCGCGCCGCCGAACGCGCCATCTGGTTCTTCTAGAGCTAACTGCCCGCGAAAAGGGTCTATACAGTACACCATCAGAGGGGATTTAAAACGGAACTTCAGTCCGCCTTGTGTGGAGTTCAACTTCGCACAGGCCGAACTTTTATTGCGATAGCAATTATATGGACACTCCAAGCGGATTTCTGCCGTCGGCGTCATCGTCGCCGTGAGGTTCCGTATAGAGTCTAAGGGCGATAAAATCGTCGCCGCGCGCCGTATGCTGAATGTGTGAGTAAAAGCGCGCGAGGGACGCGCGCTTTCACAGAGCTACCGCACGGCGGAGAGCACACGCGACATCTTCCGTCGGACGAAAGGCCATGGGGGGATGGGAGGGAGGGAGGGGAGGAGACGTTTAGCTGCGGCACCAAATGCGTATCTTGCGACCGGGCGCAAGGGGAACTGGCGACTCAATCTCCCACGCGAAAGGAGGAAAGGCAGCGCGGGAGGGAAGGGATGCGGCTTCTACTCTGGCAGCAATTGCGCACTTGTACTTTGCGCGGCTCCGGGCTGTCACGCACACCGTATCTTGAAAGCGATTGCCACACGGCTGTTACCTTTGTATGCGCTGTGCTTTCGCCGCTCAGTTTCCGTTGAAGCGATAGGCCGCACAAACCTACGCTCGCTGCTGCGGCCGCGCTTGCTCACGCCAGCGCTTTGGCACTGGTTGTCTGCGGTCATCGAGTGTGATCTATTCATGTTTGCTTGTGCGCGCTGACACTTGTTAATGCAGTTAGTAAGCGAATGTATCCAAGTTTATGCAGCCGATAAAGCGACTATCCTTACTCCATTTAGCGATCTACTAATTTGCTATCACAATTTATGCTTCGCCTTTCAGGCGAAACTGCGACTTTTTTCTACTACAAATTCACACAACATATAATACTCATCCGATTAGATAAGCAGACTTGGTAGATTACTGCTGTCAGCTCTTGCACGGCAAAAATATAAAATCGCTTAATTCATGATTTAAAAAAAAAAAAGAAAAACGTACGCACAGGCAGACACGCTTTCCAACCGTAGAGATGACAGAAAGCTGGACACCGTCTTTCGCTGCCCTTTAATTTTCTCTTGGGGGTGGCTCTCCGATGTCTCTTTCAACAGCCCCTGCGTGCAGAACTAACGTAAATATGCCGAATCGTGCCGCTTTTACGAGCATGCACACAATGAAGCCTTTCCCACAAGCGCGAGCCCCTTCATTGTGGCCCGCACTCCACACCGTGCACTGTTATTTTTTAGGCCACTGCCATATAACTTGCGCACCTTGTGCTAGCCTTGAAGCCCTAACTCGCACAGCGCTCGATTGTCTTAGAGCTGCACGCTTTAAAAAATAACACCACGGATCTTTACAATTATATGTATTCACGACAGATTTTTTTTTTTTTAATGGCAAGCAGACAAATATGTTCACAATGTAAACTAGGGAAAAAAGAAAGCGCGAAAACAAAGCGGTGCTTTTTAAAGAATGGAGTGGTGGGTGGCATATTCTGCCGCGGGCACTTAGAACTACAATGTAGAAGAAGGGGCAAGACTTTAGCTCGGCGTTCCTTATTTCCTGGTGTTTTCTCTGCCAAGGAGTGGCAAAGCCCAATGCTACTTAGCTTAGGTGATTTGACAAGAACCGGAGCATTCAGCATGACATGGCAAATGGCCAGAGGTGCGCAAACGTATTATTGTCGTCGCCAAGCTGTGCTGTTCACAGCTGACTTTCCTGCGAGCCAAATATAAGTAAGAATGGCAAGAATGCTACCAGTACGAAGAAGAGGAGCTCCAGCTGTAATGAGCACGCCGATGTCAAACAACGAATGCACGAACAGCAAAACCGCCCAAGTGTTGGAACGAAGAAGACAGCTTACCGCACAAATGAGTCGTTCGAAAAGGGGATAAAGAGAAAGATTTCACTAGCCTTATGGGCAAAGTACCTCCTCGCGAACATCCTTCCCATCTCCCCTTATGAATGGATACGTGCGACTATCGAGATGTACCAGGAAAGGCTGAATGAACCAACTGATCCCTTCACAGACATATCACACATAAAGAGCTCCCCCAGCAAGGCGAGAGGTTTCGTAACAAAGAAGCCTCCGAGGAAAGCGAAAGCGGGGACACGGATACAAAGGATAAGAGGGGAGGTGGGGACTAGAGACGAGGTGATTCGCTGGCGCATACACACATATGAGATTTGAGGGACACTTACTGCTGCGATCTTGACCTAGCTGTCATTTGACAACCTGCGAATGCATGACCGCGTAGAGCGATGGTGAACGTCAACCAGCTGAAACTATGCGACTCGTGAGACTCCGTTTCATATGATACGAATCGACCGCGATTCCAGCCGCAGCTGCCGCAGAAACCGGTCTAGATTCGAACAGTGGCTGCAGTGGCTGAAGCGGCACGGCGGAGTTGGGTCGTTTGGTATTGGTGGAAATCTTCCCAGCAACGCTGCGTGTCACGAATAGCAGAGCGGCGGCTGAGTCCGACGTACATGTTGAATTTTAAGCGGGATCCAGTGATACCTACTCTAAGGATTTATCCGTGTAGATGTAAGGTGTTCTGAGTCAAATTAGGCATTTTAGGATTCGGGGATCGTGGTCTCGGAGTCCAACGTCAAACTGAGGGCCGCTCTCTAGCCTACGCCACCGGTGCGTCTCGTAACGGGTAGTAGGCCTATGTTCCCGGGGCGTCACATGGAGGCTAAGCTGGCCCACGCCGTCGTCCGAGCTGACTTGACGAGTGTTGCTTCTATCGTGACGAGTACGAAGTCGAGAGGTAGGGGAAACGGAACAGGGGGTTTATTTACATCGGAAAGGTAAACTTACGTACAGGACAACATCAGCTCAGTCGTCCGCTACAGCAAACGAACGGCTCATCAGCCTGAACCAATGTACGCGAGGACAGTCCGCCACCAGAGTTCTCTCATTCCGGCTGCAGTGCGGGACTTTCTTTCTGCCCCACGACATGTGTGAACACCCCTCCCTTCGGACCGTGCGTCATCTGGGGAGCTGTGCAGAGCAGTGGCGAGAAGCCTCCGTGACCGGGCTTAGTTAGTTCATCAATTAGCAGGTGAATTAATTATCAGGTGTCTACCATCCTCCACAGTGTTTTCACCCTCCCCCTGAGTGGATGGGTGGCAGGCGCTCCGTGTACGGGTCTGTACCTACCTGCCACGCCTATAGCACGCCACCCGGGGCGATTCCCCTCTTTCTGTTTACTCCTCTACCCCCCCCCCCCCACTTTTTTTTCTTTTTTAGTGCAAATAAAGATTATTATTATTATTATTATTATTATTATTATTATTATTATTATTATTATTATCATCATCATCATCATCATCATCATCATCATCATCATCATCATCATCGTACTGGCCGGAGTACGGAGCGCAGTACATCGTTCTGGGCGAGCACTAGTTATATCTTTCATGGAGAGCACTCCAGATGAGCCGCAAAAGTCCGCTTAAATGCCCTCTGCCCTCCCTGGATCCCTAGGGCAGAAAAATCCTGCGGACACCTTCCCCCAACCGGAGCGTCCAAAGTCACCGAAGGTTCCACCTTGAGTGCAAGGGTGCGCATAAACACTCAGGCGCCTTCGTTCCCTGAACACACCTGGAAAAGTAGCCTCGGGCGCACACGGCTCACTGTCACAGAGAACGGAGGGGACAATCGTAGACGGGAGGTGTCACGCTTGACCCAATCTGGCGCGTCATGACTCCTAGGATGGCCCACTAATTAGCTGCTTCGTCTGTCGAACAGCTATGGAGGCTAGCAGCTAGAGCACTGCACGGGCTGATTTTTTCAGCCCGGGCCCGACCCGAGCCCATTTTTACGTTGGGCTGCCCGCCCGAGCCCGACCAAAAGAAATAATCTACGTTACCCGCCCGGCCCGGCCCGCCACCCCTTTACCTTAGGTGGTATCCAGCAACCACGTATTCGTCGAAACGTGTCTCGCCATGGTGTCGCCGCTGGTCTTTCCCGTGGGACGTATTTTCAACTCCACCAGGCGATTCGTCGCAGGAAAGCAGGGGAGGGTTGAAGGTCGCTGTCCCCGCTGGCCGTTCGTAAACAGCATATGGCGTCGTTGTAGTGATAGCAAGGAATTTCTCAGAGACTGGTAGCCATCGGCAAGACGCATTCATACACTTGGTCGCGTATTTTGTTATCATTCATTTCTATTCCCACTATTTATCATTGTCGCTGGTTGGGTCGCCGTCGTTATCATTGGGATCGGCCATTTGCAGCAACGAATATGATAAACAAGCAACGAATCCTCACAAAATGCGGCCGCTGTAATTGGGTTACTAATTTAAGTTAAACTTCTGGGTACGTGCTAAAACCACGGTCTGATTATGAGGCACGCCATGGGGGATTCCGGCTAGATTTTGACCACTTGGGCTTCTTTAACGTGCGCCCATGCACCATATTCGCCCCCATCGAAATACGGCCGCCGTGGCCGGGATTTGATCCCGCGACCTCGTGCTTATAGCAGCGCAACGCCATAGCCACAAAGCCACCACGGCAGGTATTGGGTATATATTAATACCATCTATATTAGGAAGTGAAAACAGCTGGTGTATTTTGCTACTGTATCTTGTCGAACATTGCCCTTCAGAGTAACGTATACATATGTACTATCGACCAAAAACGTTCATGGACCACGGGATCTCAGAAAACGCTAAATGTCCGAGCAGCCTTTAAATGTAGCCAGTAAAAACGTACAACGCAATGCTGTTCGATATACCAGTAGAGGCTGGAAATGGGAATACCCGGCTGCCAGTGGCGCACCGACGGGGGGGGGGGGGGGGGGGGATTCGGGGGTTGTACCCCCCCCCCCTGAGGCTGACTTAACCCCCCCTTTTGTTTAACCCCTTTTCTTTCCTTACGCATTTGAGTACTGCAACTAAGATGTAAGACGCGCAATCGTTTGCACACTCGCAAAAAGCGCATTTTTTTGACAATTTCCCGTGAAGAAATCGAAATTAGTGCTGTTTAGATGGTACCAAACTGTCAACAGCCGCCCCCCCCCCCCCCACCCCCCCCCCCCCCCCCCCCCCCCTGGCAGAGATCCTGGGTGCGCTACTGCCGGCTGCGTTTTGAGGCTGCGGAGATATTCAGCTTTTTGTCAGATCTCTTGGTCAGTAGACTTTTTGGTCGATAGTACATCTTGCCTGGTCAGAAAAAAGGACCCAAACCGAATCTTAAGTCATAACCGCCCTCCAGAAGCTCGGTAGCATTGCAAACGAACAACGGTGTCGGCGGACTGGAATACACGCCGGAGGCTCTCAGAAAACTTCAGGGCTTTTCGTGTTGAATGCTGTCGTCAAAAACGTTTCGTCAGGTTGATATCAATGAAAGAAAGTAGGCTGTTGAGAGGTACTCTGCAGCAGTTCCGAGCAGCAGTTCACTGCTCGGGAAGAGAACTCAGAAATATTTGCATTGCGCGCTGCTATCACTGCCTGTCTGCAACAGCGCCTTTTTTGATGATGGGTCGGTTCAATGCCTCTTTATGAAAATCAACATACATAGAAATCTTGTACAGCGATTTCAGAACTGAGGATGCCGCATCAGAATATTTATGAAGATGGATTTATGTCACACCTTTTCAATGTCATTGATATCAATGTGCGCTTGCAAAATAATATGTGCCCTCTCGAGAAAATTCGAAGTAATATCAAGCGGCGACCCTCTGAAGTACGTGAGCAATGAAGCGCGAGTGTAAAGCTGGACAAGTCCGAGTTGATTGGCAATTGCTTTTGTAGCACGAGATGAGTTGAGATTCAAAGGATTAGCGTGTACGTGTTGCAAGTTTTGGAGCTTTTCTGCTCGTTATTCGCGCTAGTACCGGCATTATACCGCGCATTGCCGCTACATTTTCCCCGGGGCAGACGAAGCTCGCCGAGCGAGTTAAATGGGTCGGTGATAATACTGCTTGAGGCGAGCCACATGAACAACTTGTGTCACGCGCGAACGCCGGTTATTTGCAGTCACTTGGGCGACAACGTAGCTTACGTCACTTAGACGAGCGAGAATGACGAAGGAGCCCGAGTAGGAAATCTTTGGGGTGGAAGTGGCCTACGTCCCTGGTTTCCGAGAGGGCGCATGTTCCTGCTTTCACACCACTCGGTATAGGGCACACGAGGTTCCGGATAACTCTGGCGAGACCAAGATGTCTGTGGTGCATGAGAGCGCTGGTCAAAGGCGCATTGATGACACTCATGAGCTGGGTCGGCAACGCGAAGCAGAGCAAGCTCTTCTTTGACGACTTGCCGTATTACCGAGGAGATGTCATCAGATGGGACTGTCAAACTTGCAACAGTGGTTACATTGTCTAAGCGCCCAAATTTTGGTAAAATTCTCCGCATTTTAAGGGCTTCAAACGTCCGACAGTGCTGTCTTAGGTCGGAAGGGGTTCTGAGGTCTTCTTTCGTTATCAGAAAATTATAAACATCTTCTGCGATTCCTTTCAGGAGATGCCCCACTTTATCCTCATCAGACATTGTCGCACTCACTATTCCGCATAATTTTAAAACAGCCTCAATGTAAGTTGTGCATGTCTCGCCAGGTAATTGAGCCCTGCGTGAAAGCGACTGCTCAGCCTTCTTTTTTTTAGACATCGAGTCACCAAAGCACTTCTTAAATTCGTCGACGAAATCGTCCCAGGTTGGCAACACGCTCTCATGGTTATCGAACCAGAGAAGTGCGGTCCCGGCAAGAAAGAATACCACGTTCTCGAGCTGCTTCGTAGTACTCCAGCGGTTGTGGCGACTTACTCTTTGGTAGTGCTTCAACCAGTCTTCCACGTCTTCATCCGGCTTTCCCGAAAAGGTGCTCGGATGTCGCTCCGGTGTCGCGTAGCCAGCCAATATAAGACGCAAGACAACAGAGAAGACCATTAATTGATAAATAAAAGATAACCATGAACAGACAAAGCTAGAACTTTTCTTGGCAAACTAGGGATTTTTTTGAAGGATTATTTTAGGGGTATCTCGGCCCAGGAGGTTGGCATCACTGGCGGGATCACACGCTAGCTACCGGGAGAGTACAATCGGTGGAATGCGCTGCGTCGGCGGAAGCTCAATCTAGCTCAATGTCGGAACGTCGGAATATCTGAAAAGATGTCGCGATGGTGGCGCGGAGCCACTCCTCGGAGCGTTTCGCATCGCGGTATGTGAAACATGATGCAATTCAGGTTATGATTTCACACTCGCGAGTTTGCAGATGCGGCAATGCGCTGTCGGTCCCTTTGTGCGCTCTACTTTTTTGTTGTTCAGTGGTGTCGAACTTCTATACGAAATCGCACGTGCAGCGTGGACGGGAAACCAATAACAATGCGGATCATCAGACACGACACTGTGGCCTGCACCACCTGAGAGCACCTTTCTTAACATCCTGAAGAATCTATTTGTTGACCTCAATGGCTGACCTTTGCAAAGTAGTAAGCGCCGCCCGGCGTTTTTTAACCACAAACTCTCGTTCATAGACTGCATATCTCCCTCTAAGTACGCTCCGCCCCCCCCCCTCTCTCTCTTTTCCGGGGAGGAAGCGCGAGCACAAAGGCTTTTCAAAAATGACTGCAAAGTTTCCACGTCCTCAAAGTTATCCCGAACCCTAAACCTGGGTGTGGGTAACAACTGTATATGCTGTCATTCAAAAGGTTTTACCACCACCAAACACTGGTAGAGTAGAGGCGTGTGGAGGTTTCCGCGGTGGCCAAGGCAAAAGTGTTGAGTGGGAACACTACTTCGTTCTGCTAGTCTGTGGTCGAAATTTATTTGGTGTAAAAAAAATAAACACACTTAACCTTGCACTCGGCCGCGCAACGCTTGAAACAGCGAAGCTGGGCGATCATAGCCCAGCATTTTCCGGAAGTGCGCGCGAACTTTTCATCTTATTATTCATGATGATGATAATTTCTTTTCGCGCGTCTCGGACTTACGGCCGTCACTGCGCGTTGCATAGCGCAGCTTGCAACACCGACACCACGTTCCAATGCCGACACCGCGTTCCAGGAGACCCGCTCCGTGAATGCGTCTCCCGCTCTCGTAGCGCGCAAAACCTCTTCACCTCGCAGAGCACCAGCGTGCGAACGCACCAGCTGTGGACGAAGACGACGACGCTCGAACGAAACTATATGGTTCGCATAAATGCATGTTCTGCAAGCGTGGCTGTATAGCCTAGTCGTTACGACGCTCGCCTTGGGACTTGGGGGGTACGCGGGTTGGAATCCCGCCTCGGCAAGAAAGTTTATTTTCTTTCTTGGAAGTTTCTTGATACGCACCACAAATTACGGCTGGCTCAAACAGCTTCGCTGTTAATGTTTTTCGCACATGCACGGCAACATTTTTTTCAAGTGGTCAATTGCCACGCGACGGCATGCTGTACGGACGAAGCAGATATGGCTCAATATGGGGACGCGACACGGCACAAAGCAAGCGGAAACGGAAGACTTCATAGACAGAAGGAGCGCCGCGGCCACTAAAAGATAAAAATAAAACAGCTCCATGCCTAGGGAAGCAGTAATCTTATCTGCAGATTTTTTTTTTCAAGCTTTTGGTAACCGCTGCGTGCATGAGGGGGCCGCCGATGGGGTCAACTTAATCGAATCGGCGTGATTTCGCATACCAACAAAACGTGTTTTCTTTCCATAGCAAAGTACGATTTCTCACCAAAACCTCACATTGTTCGAATTAAGCGAACAGTCGAATTAACCGATGTTGGCCGAGACGAGTTTATTGAGAATAAAGACACTCGTCAGCAAACGCGCCATACGGGGTATAGAATATAAGTTTAATTTCCTATTTTCTTCCTACTTGTTTTGTAAAATCACATCGCACACTTCGCATCAGTATTTTGGTAGCGTTCGAAGTCGTAGACGGGCACGCGTTAATGATGTGCAATTTAATTTAATGTGCGCCGGCAGGTGTTAATTAACTGAACGACTAAGGATAAGATCGAAGTTCGAAAAATACTTTCCTTGCAACTTGTCGAAATAATAGCAGGTCAGAAGGTCACGATGAAACTTTAATTAAAGTGGTTGCTGCTTTCGTCCAGCATGTCGCTTGCGACTTAAGTACCGCCCAGATTAGAGAGCCAACGTAGACTTATACCGCAAGGCGTGCTAAGCGTAGAATCCTGGGACAGTTAGAGAGATGTCGAACGGCCACTTTCCATAGCAATTGAGCCTGATCGGAATCGAATTTCCCGACCGTGATGGGCTCCCTTCCAGTAGCTTGCGCAAATGAACCAACCTCAATCGGTCTCGATCGTGATCGAAAGTGCACTGTGTGACGCAAGTATCAGGAAACGCACAAAATTTACATTGCGATGACATATTTAATAAGAGCGTCTACTGATGTAAATGAGTCTTCAGTCATGTAATCGCAATGTAAGTATTTTCGTCCATTTTTCTTTTCGCAAAGAGCTGCTCTACACAATAACTTTTATATGATTGATCACAGCGTCACAAAATGTCACCAGCGCTGCTGCTGTCGGATGCATCTCTGGTATGCTTCCACTGAACTAAATTTGTGTTCTATATACGGTTTCGGCTTACAATTGAGTTCAATCGTTTCTTTTTCTTTCTTTTTTTTCCCTCTCGTCTACCAGTGCACCAACTTCAGCGGCTGATTTACATTACGACCACCCCCCTACATGATTTCAAGCTGGAGGAAAGCCCATAAGAGTCATATTGTAAAGCTTTTGGACATTCCGTGCCTACACGGCGCGCGGAAGGAAAGTGTGCGGCCGAAGTCACATGGGGGCGCGTTTCATGTTGCGAGCCCATTCTCAGATCCTAGTCCTAGGAACGCTCACACCATGGTCACACGCGGCGTCAGTTGCTAATTCGGAGGCCGTATTCATGGACAATCAATTTAAACAATCATTTTCGGGGATACTTTCACTTTCGCGAGACTTGCGTGGCTCTATACAACACCGGGCTTCTATTCTGGACATTGTCTAATTCCACCATACTGTACGTCAAATTCACCTTCTTGTCAGCTCTGATTGGCCCAGAGTGCTGCAACGGCCCCTATGATTGGCTCAAAATGTCGCCATTGCAGAATTCGGCAATTTGGGGGAATTTGACACTGTCCTAAATAGCACAGAGTTTCCTGCAATGTTATGCTTAATAGCGCACCCGTACACATCGGCGTCTACGAGCGACAGCATTCATTCAACAGTTGGCGCAGTGCCAAGCAGGATGCCTTAGTAGAGTGCCAGGAACGCTGTCGTCCGTAGAAACCGCGCGTCCGGTAAAATTTCGGGAAGACAGTTTTAGTTCGGCATCCGCAACCGCCCACGTACGCAGCGCGCGAGGTCGTGCGCACGTAGACGTAAGCGAAGCGCGCGCACTGGAAACTGGAAATAGTTGGCCGGACGCAATAGCTTGCACGGTAATGTGCTACTCAGGAGCACCATACGCCAGCTTCTGAAAATGTCAAGCCACAATTTGGCCTATCTGCCACGAAAATCTCGCGGAGCCACGCGTTTTGAAAATCGCAACGCAATCAAGGCCGGAGGCGGATCGAAACCGCGCTCTCGTGGACACGCGAGCGTCCCTCTGAGCACGCAGCGGACGCTACCAGCGGACGCTACGCAGCCACAGAACACCCATACAAGACGCAGCTTTGGAAAAGCTGCGGGCGCACGCAAGAGACCCTGCGTGCTCCTGTGTACTGCGCCAACGCCTCCTAAATAGACGTTGACTGCGCATCCGCACTGTGACCTCCGCGCGTTGCCTGCGTACGCCGACCTGTTGCGGACACCTAATTAAAACTGTCGTAATATCACCCTTGGGCTGGGCGTCCGCGCGCCAGGCACGACCGGGCTTATCAAGCGCAGACGCGCGATAGCGGAGAGGAGGCGTAAGGCGCTGGGGGTGCGGGACAGAGTGCCAGGACAACACGGCTGCGCACCGGCGCCCGGCTTCTCTTAAAGTGACGCGAAAGCCCCATCGTTTTTTGCCGGGCTCTCACATTAATTCCTTTTTTATATGGCACATACGGACGTTAGACTCCGTATTATAAATAACGTAGTCCAGGTTCAGGTTCATGCACGTCGACATACGAAATGAGTCAATATTTAGCGGGAACACACCAAATAACAGTGCTCGAGGTTTGCTAGAGGAGAGCGCGGTCAATTAGAAAAGACTCACCAGATACGAAACTGGCCCTGAAGCAGCGAGAGCTTGGCTGAAGAAGTTTGGCCGGACACCACCAACTGTTTCACAGATAACAGAGCGGTGGCAAATCAACTGCTCACAACCCAGTGACAACAATGACGTCCTATGGATATCCTATTGGCTTCCACTGCCAGTACATGGATATCTTAGGGATGTGTCGAATACCTGCGGACATCCCTCACACGACCGCTTGACCGCATTTTCCATGTCCTGCGGACAACCCTTGCATGTTCGCAAGGTACATAATGTGGACATGCTGCATACACTTTATGGACATATATGCCAGGGCTTTTTACACAGGGTTCGCCAAAATGTCTATTATGGTTGCAGCACACGCTGTGCGACAGATGCAACAGGCAGAGCGCCCACGCATCAAAAATAGATACATTTTGTGCACACGTTACGCACCCACGCACGTGTGCGAAAGTGCAGCATACTCCTGTTTCTTCTAAGCCTTCTGCCAATCCCACGTGGTTTATTGAACTAACTGAAATTCGTAAAGTATGGCGCTCAAACATGCAATAAACGTAATTCTGTTATGAGAAAACTCGGAGACAAAGCCTCAATTGGAGAACAAATATTCACGTGCGTGCCGAAAAAGGTCCCTTGGGACATCTGTAGTAGGATATTACAAACTGCACATCCAGCGGATGTCCTATTTGTCGACCAAAAAGGTACATGGACATTAGGACATGATACGGATGTCCTACGGACAAATCATTTTCTCTGGTAAATCTTTCTAGCAGCATGGTTCTCGTCAAACTTAATTGCCCTGATCACAGGAGAGCACCCTGGAGTGCAACTGCGCCATCTACCAAAGTCTGCAGGATCAAGATGGCTCGTATTTACGTTAATCAGAGCACTGTCTTCTGGAGCACACGCAGGCAGCTGGACAGATCACCGTCTATACACACTGCCAACTAACAATAGGCCATGTCCTGCCAAACATTCCAGTCCTAGCAAAATCACTGAAGCCTAAATATATCAAGTACAAGTGCTGCTGGATGGCATTATTGAATCTCTCTAGAATGATTTCCAGATGATCTCAGTAGATTAGGCACACATAGTTTTGAACTGGCATTGCTTCCGAGTGTAAAATGCTATGACTGTAGGGGGATGGGCGCTGCCAGGCCCTTTGCCGTCCTATACGTCGTACTGGTGAGAGACTAATAGGCATAGTCAGTAATCTCTTTGCAGCAGCGGTCATCACAAGCAGCATTGTAAGCCACTTCTATAGAGAGTATGTATAATGTTTGCAAAAGTCATAGAAGAGACTACTGCCTCGGTTAGCAAGTCTAAGTGCAGGTTGATGGTGTATGAAAACACTGCAAGGCCCTGCAGGCTGTATGGAGACTTCCACTCGGATGACATGGCACCGTATGCGGCAGCATGTGGTTTTCTCGTAGCGTTGCTCGGTGCCCACTTGCGTGTTTTCTTCCTCTGCCTTGAACCTGTTATTTTATTGCATATGTACAATGGCACAGCTCTGCAGTTACCACCGTTGTGCTAGACATCAACACCTTCGATAAATTATTAAGCGTAAATGAAAAAAGAAGCTTTCTTTCTGGTGCCTCATTGAAGAGCAAGTTTTTCCTGCAAGCAACAAAGGACATCAGAGAGAGGAAAGGGCACTTCTGCCAGCTCTCATGTTGTTTTCTTGTTTGCGCTGAAATGTTTTACATTATTCACTATGCACCAACTAGCCCAACAACACTACTTACTAATGTTAAATTAAATTATTACGAACCTAGCAGCCTAGTACAGTATCCTAAATTAACATACCCATAGTTAGTATATGATCTCGCCCCCTAAAGCCCATTTCACATGCTACAATTCCGTCCGCAGAAACTGGTTCAGAGGTTCGAACAATAACCTTTGGCCACGCCTATTTTGTTTTCCATGAAAATTCCTGCCAGTAAAGTTTTTTTGATGCGAAAGCATAGAGTTGCCCATTGAGCGAAAAAGCCGGCGTCTGTAGCAGCAAAACGGCACCTAAATTTCCACTGGCTATGACGCCACTTCACGAGCGCACCTCGATGGAGCAGATCAGAGCAGGCGAATCGGAACACCTGCTGCGCTGCGTGCCAGGTGTTGCGTGAGGGAAGAGGGCATCGCCGCAACACCACGTCACCAGCGGAACCTCAACGGAGCAGATCTCTCTCTCTCACCCCCACTGGGTTTAGCTGCTGCACGGGGCTGCCGCCTTGGTGGCTACTGCTGCTTCCTCGGTCTCTCGTCGCACAGGACGTCAGTGGCTTGCGGCATCCTTTATTTCTCAGCAGTATCGTCCAAATTATTCCAGTCTACAGCCAACATTCTAACGTAAAAACTTTAAAAAAAATAACCAGCACCAATGCTAACTGTAAAACTCGATAACATAACCCACATCAAAACTCTAAGGACTGCTCAGCGGCGTTCAATTGGACATTAATGCTTTCGCATTCACAACTGATAAGAAGTGCTTTGGTGCCCTCGGGATTTTTATTTTCTTTGCCAGTGTGGACTGTGATGGCAGCGTCGCAGCATTGTTGTTACGTCACGCTCTGCAATACTCGAAAGGCTACAAATTCTAAAGCTTCCTTACTTTCTCGGTACGGCAGGCCCAGTTCCTCCCCACTAGGGCGCGATCATCTGCAACTTCCTAACATTGCAATGGCACCAATGCCAAGGCACTACCACACAATTCTCAGCTAATTTCCCACTTTTGGGCAAGCCATTACCCGTTTTAAGAAACATACATAACCTGCTGGCAACCAAGATACTGTACATTTGCCCCAATGAAACTTCAATCACTCACCACAAAAGTCTCCAAAAAATTTAACAGAACTAGTAAAAATGCACCTTCACAGCATCCATTCTCCAACCTTGCATCAGCATTATGGCTGTTATGCCTAAAGTGTCACCCTGAAATGCCTGGATTGAGCACCTGCTAGCTAGATCATATATCACTTCAAAAAATGCTCTTTTCCTAAAAGGACACTAACAGCAATTATTAGTAGAGTTTTAGCTCTTCCATATACTTATTACCCTTTGTGAAATACTCATTTACCAGATATGTGGATGGCAATAGAAATAACGCTGGTAGCACCACCTTGTCATGCTTTGTCAAACTACAGTGTTAGAAACGTTTTTATGTTACATGGGTGTTCTCATCAAAGGAAAATAAAAGAACGGCATTTTAACAATTACGTCACTGCTAATGCTTAACACAAGCAGCCAAGTAGAACAAGATTGGTCACTGCAATGAAGACTGCGTGTCATTTCTGGTTAAATTCTTCACCACCAAGGTTGCTGCTCAAGTTCATGTCCCCTGTAACATAATATTCCATGAAGGGCATTATGTAGTATATGGACAAGCTAAAACTCAAGCTTAGGTGCTCCAATAAGTCCAAAGCATCACTTATGTAATGAATAGTGCTTTTGTAGGCTACAAAATGATGTAAACATATTACAGGGTATGCACCATTACTGTGCAAGTACATTTCCAGGGTTACGGTTCCCCTACAGGATGAGCGTTCATGACACAAAGACCGATGCCAACTGAACTTCAAACTTATTGCTCGGTGGAAAGACATTGCTTTTGGTATTTTGAAGTGCCTGAAATGTCTCCAGAGACCAAGTCATAAATTTGAAGCTCACTTGGTGATGCTCTTGGCTTCATGTCACAGACGCTCATCCCAGAGGCAAGCTGTAACACCAGTAACCCATGTCATTGTATTTTCCTCTTATTACTTGGAACTCGAAGCGCCCTTGAAGGACACCGCCAATAAACCTCTTCTCACTTTGTACATAATACACTGGTCAACCATTGATAATTACACAATAGCATTGCATTTGAACGTGAAATAAGATACATTTAAGCTCAGTGGTGCTGCTACTTCACACTGATGGTGATATTTGCGGGACTGTGGCGCAGTCATTCAAGTTAGCACATGCTAAAGTGCTCGATAAGCATGATCCCAACCATTAGATGACATCTCTCTGCCTATTGTCTTAGGTGAAACTGCTGTCTCCAATCATGACATTCACAGTGACTAAGTCATCTCTTGCTGCAGAACAAATGCTGATATTCGCCGGACCCATCACTCAAGCCAAACTTATGATTTGCCCCTAGTGTGCCTTTAGGGCTAAAATTATTAGCATTCTGAATTTGGCAAGTATTGATGTGTGCGCTTTCACTCTCTGCTTACATCACACATAAAAAGTGGCCTGCTTCAGTTTAAATCTGTGTGCCTTTGTGCGACATAAACCTAACGACTATCACCAAAGTGCAAAAAAAATTGCACTGCTTTCGTGGTTGCGTATGAAGGAACCCACATCCCAATCAGAAACCCAAGTAAAACCAGTATTCAAGGTTTATTGCCATTTCCAAAATGTTCACAGAAACTGACAAAGAGTATCAACTTGGAAACATTGTGTACCCAAAAGAAAATGGGCATAAAAAAGCAAGGAAAACAAAACAAAATGCTTTGGTTTTTATAAGTAGTCTATCCATTCTACGCAATTATATAACAAAAACGAAAAATTGTGAGTAGCATTGTGCCGTAATTCTAATCAACAAGCGCTATTTAAAATGAGTATCAAACAAAACCTAGGAAGAGGCACTACTGCTTCCAGACCTTTTTCACGCAAAACGGGGTGGCCTGCAAGTGAGAAGAAAAGAAAGGGGTCACTTCAACATTTGTAAGTCTTAATAGGGAAACCAAACAGTCACTTGAAACAAATTATCAAAAACCCTTTCGTCCCCTGGAGAAACGAGCACATTATTTGGAGTTCCTAGATTTATTTTGTAAACAACAATATCGCTCTACATAGTACTGCAACATACCTACGTATAAATGCATATGTTGCAAAACATATGTATCGTAATTAGTACCCTCTAAAATGGTACACATGCCAAAGCAAAATTTGAAGTTAACATTAGATTCATTTTGCAAACACAACAAATATAGTCTTCCTCACAAGAAGATGACAACACAGCATACAGAATATCTTGGAAGGGAGTCTGTATCTTGAAACATTCACTTCAAGGGTACCACTTTCACGTGCACCAAGTGGCTAAACCTACAAAAACAAACATGATTGTATACAAGGAGGTTTAAAAAAAATTTCTGGAGTAGCAGCCCCCGCAGTTTCCTACCAGCACAGGTGAAACCACACTTTGCCTATACTTCTACTCTGACAGGGGGCCGTGACAGCTGAAATCTGCTAGCAGCTCACGTCCTTTTGGTCAGTTATTGCAAATGATAGGCTAATTTGAAATTAAAAGCTCGAACCTTTCGCTTAAAATATTACCTTTGGCTGTGTATTAATATCATGATGTGCCATAATATTTGAAAATAACTTCAGGCTTTTTTCTGAAACCAGTGACAGAAAGGAAGACGTACACGATATCTGCACGGCTAAATTATCCACTTTAAAACAGCACGGAGTGGGAAGAAAGTGCTTCGTATATTCCCCGCTATTTTCTAACGTTATTGCTTGCCTATGGTAAGATGGCGGCGGTCCGGCTTCACTTTTGAGACGGCAGCTCCACTCCAGATTTTTTTTTAAACCTCCTTGATTGTATATTTGTTTGTGGCGTGTCCAATGTTAAGTTAGCCCTAAGTTAGTTTTAACTAGTCTCACAGGCCATATTGCTATGCAGTTGAGGTTATAGTAGATTAACAAACCGATGCTACACCAAATGCACATGAATAGCCTGGAAATTGGACCACAACTACTGATCAGCTATATAATCAATAACCATTAGGCATGGTGAGAAAATGTTGAAAGGTACCATGTTATCGCAGCATGAACTATCAACCAAAAAAGTTCACGGACCACGAGATCTCATAAAACGCTAAATATCCGAGCAGCCTTTAAAAGTAGCCAGTAAAACTGTACATCACAATGTTGTTCGCATATACCCGTAGAGGCTGGAAATGGGAATACCAGGCTGCGTTTTGAGGCTGCGGGGATATTCAGCTTTTTGTCAGATCCCTTGGTCCGTAAATTTTTTGGTCGATAGTACATTATAATGTGACAGTATGAAACAGTTATTTCTATCAGTATAGGTGATGTTACATCACAATACACACAATATTTCCTGAAGACTCATTCATTAGTGTTTCAATTTTCATACAATTTTCTGATGATAATTTTAGGAAAAAGTGTCTACTATTATGCTTTAACATGCAATTTTAAGGCGACGTTTACAAAAGCTATTACAGCTATTATCACAGGCAGATGATATTACATGGATTTTCCAAGCACCTGTAAAATATCTAGTTCATTATACATGTAGTCCAAGATTACAGGTGCATGTATTACGAGTTATTTCTGTAATTTTTTTTCATGGTATGCAAGAATAAGGACAGAAGAGAAACACAGATGCAGCAATAGTTACAACTAAAGTATTACTGCCATTCCATGAAAAAGCATTTACTAAAATGAACAGAAAAAAAAAAAAAAAACATTAGACTGGCACAAACAAGACTGCAGACAGGTGCACTTTCTTGCATCCCTTTTTTATTTCCACGCCGAACATTTTATTTTGTTAGGAGGGTTAATTCCCTACCATAATGACGTGGCATCCCATGGCCAAAACCTTTGCAGCAAAGGCGGATGTCAGGTGCATTCAATGTAGCTGCTAGATGCTCAATCGTAGTCTCTAGTCATTTGAACTCGCACTTTCTTTGAATGCATTCTTGGACTCTTTGGAGTTCAAATTAACAAGATTTCACTGCATATATCTTTGTGCAACGACAGTAGAGCTTTTGTAGGAAGTAGTGTTGTGTCTCTGTTCTGGCTCTTCCTTTTTATGAAATCGCCAAATAAAATACAAACAAGCAGTTTGCACTTTTCTGGCAGTGACCAGTGTTCACTAATGTCTCTGTGCAGCACAGAGCATGTGCAATAGCAGCAAACCACTTTTCTAGCCCTGCCCTCCTGATAACAGCCAGAGATACAACAGACCTTTAGCATGATTACTTTTGCTTGATTTTAACACTCAATGCGCAATGCATTTCTACTTGCTTCAAGGAACATGACGTTTCTGAAATGAACGTTAGTTTATGGAAATTGCCTTCATAAAATGCCTTAACAATGCATTTCTACTTGCTTCAAGGAACATGACGTTTCTGAAATGAACGTTAGTTTATGGAAATTGCCTTCATAAAATGCCTTAACCAAAGTATGAATGCACAGTGCATGTGCATTGATGTAGGCCAAGTCCGAAGTGTATGCTGTCACTTGACGCTTCACTTGTGCTCAATGCTGTGCTTGAGCTTACTATACAGGGTGTTCAAAATTAAGCTTTACTGGAATTTTTTAAGATCGCCTGTGGTAGGTAGCATAATTCTAATCGTTGAGCTGGGTTATTCGAAGAGGCGGACATTAGTAGCATGAGAAATTGAAACACATATTCAACTAATTACCAAAAATTGACTAATGAACTTCTTAGTTAATTACTTTACAACACATATTGCAATTTACGAATTAGCGAGTGAGTTTGCAAGACGCATCCCCTTGAAATGAATTTCGAGGATGACACCAGTTTCGAGATACAGTAAAACCTTGTTAATTTGGATTTCACGGGACCGAAAAATCAAGGGTATCCAGAAAACAATAAGCAAATGCTTACTACATCAACATGCCTTTATTTAGTGAATGAATGAGCAAATGCTGTTGCTATTTTGCACAATAGCGGAGCGGAAAGTGGAATTCTCGTCATCTCGTCACTCATGCAGCGTCACTCATGAATCAAACAGTGCCAAATAGCCTTGTACGTAGTTTAATATTAATTCGAATTCAAATATATATATATTTTTTACCTTTCTGGGAAGTCTCGTGCATTAACTTATTGTATTCAGGGCCAATGTATCAGTAAACTGGTGCATCACAGAAAACAATCAAAAACAAATGTACATCAACCCTGCAGCTTAATTAATATGCAGGTGTAGTATCAATATGCAGAGGCAGAATAAAGAAATCAGAAATAGGATAATGTATGACTTAGACAGAACATAAAAGTTCAAAAAAAGATGGTGTTAATAGAAATTATAAGCACTGCACCTCCTAACTATGCAAAGCATATTATTATCAGGCAACCATGTGCAGTTTTTCTTTATCTTTTAGTTGTAGTAGCAAGTTACAAATTCAACATAAAACATGATCTTTTACAAGATTTCAGTCACACAATATGGCACATCCAGTTATTGGCATTCAAAATGTATAAAAATGAATACATTGCAGAATAAAATTCAAAACATGACCGACATGGTGACTTTTACTCACAAAACGTCCACATGAACATAACATATTTACTGTAGCTAACACATTTTTGCATCATTGCTAGTTCCTGCGTTGGCATAAGATGGCCACACAATGACCGTGCATCAAAACTTTCTCGAGATTAACCAACCAACACGTGCATCGTGTGCACTCTGCTTTCTAAATAAATGTACTTAATCTCACAATTCGCTGGCAGCGTAGTCAAGGTTACAATTTTTTCCATGCCACACAGCACTGCACACAAAAAATTGTTCAGTTTCAATCGCTTGTACTGCACAATTTCTTACTGTTCAGCCATTTATGCTCGCATGATACAGTCTGATGGTGCCACACCAGTGTGCGGCAGCTCAAAATTTTCAGAATTAGAATATAAGGTATTCGAAAGCTGAATTAAATTACTAAATGGCCTGTTATTATTTCATTCGAACAGAAAAACTGAGTACTTGCACACTCCTACTACACATCTGTCACTTTTCTATCCCTGACACCGTTTCTTCTTCCATGTAACACATTGCTTTGTCAAACATTTGTTAGACATGAAGCGAGAGAACTGCTCAAGGTCAAAGAGCTAGCAGGGAGTTGCTTCTCGGTAGCTTAGTTAAAACTACTGCTACTGCTAACTACTAATTGCGGCAGAAATGACAGGAGCACACCCAGCTTACCCCTAGGGGAATCAATAGCTTGGCATACTAAATGTGCTGTAGTGAAAGATGGTTAAATACAGGCATACTTCATTACCATACCTTTAGCATAGGATACAGAGGAGAACAGTTTTATTACTCAGTACAGACAATAGTTACAAAGTATCCAGCTGTGTGCAACAAGCATATTCAACTGCATAATGGTGTCAAGACAAAATGAAAGGCTAAAATCAGCCCACAAAGGAATGGGCCTAGTAGATCACAAGACAGGAGTCACTGCATGCCTATTGACTTCTGAGCTGTCCTCTGATGCTTGAATGGTAGTGGAATTAAAGGTGGATACTACATAAAATGAAGCTGTTCATCTTTGAAGAGACTCAATTCAGAATACTACAGGTTGGAATATGCTTTGCTCCCCATGATTCATATAAAAATAGCAGACAAAATGGGACTACAACATATTAAGAGAAGTTGTGTTACACTAAGTGTAATTTTGTACAACTCATATCAGTGATGTACAATGGGAAACACAGCATATATCTCAGCCACACATAATTTCTAAGTTTTACCTATTCGTTTTTCACTAAAGAAGACGTGTCTATATATGTGTGCTCCGATTCATGAAAAGAAAGACCTACCTGGTGTATTCTCATAGATGTACAATGTAGTATTTAGTGAAAGAAATTCCACAATAATGCTTACGGTACTAAACCCAGGAAATTTACCTTGCAAGCTGCAGCATTTTCCTTTGACTGACACCAGTGGGCTGGACCTCGCGTGCATGGGTTGCTGCCTATTAGCTTCTGCTGATGCTTGTATTCCACAGCATCATCTGAGCAGATATCCAACTTCTGAATGAAATAGAGCAAGAGAAACTGTTAGAAGCAGGTAATCGTGAGGCTCACAGTACACCACTCCACATGTCCCTGCTTGCCGATGTATAGAAGTTAACAATTGCTGGCTGTAAAAAGGAGATGAAATGCAGAAAACAAAGAAGTATTAAGTGAAACATAGTAGGCGGTCCTTGAAAAATGTGACCCTGGCGTTAACATTAACACATAACTATGCCAATTGTGTGCCAGCTCACAGAGCCATAAAGACAATACAGTGGAATCTCGTTGATACAATTTTCACGGGAACCGTAAAATAAAACGGTATCATCTGAAAATCGTGTCATCCAACATATTATCCAACCAAATCGTACTACTGGGAAAAGAAAAACAAACGTATTATCCTGAAAAATGTATTATGCGTTCCTTTGTCCCATGAGCACGTGTGAGACCCCACAGCAGAATCATATCAATGAGGTTCCACTATAAAAGCATTCCTTTCTACTTGCATTCTAAATTTCCAAAGCAACACCTAAAAATAAACACAAGTAGCCGAATTTAAACGGTATAAAGTTGTGCATTCATAAAAGGCAAATCTACACAACAGATCGAACTGCCAGTTCATGAACCGGATGTAACAGGCCTTGGACACATCAAATCCTGCTGTGCATAAGAGTGCCACAGACTAGGTGTTTGCAATGCAATCACGTGCCATTAAGTAGGCTGCAGATTGCATCAAAAGTTTGGTCCATCATGTGAATCCAGCTTTAAGGCCAACAGCAACAAAATTTTAGACCATGCAAATAGCCTGGTTTCAGACTGTAAATATAGAGCAGCCTCCGTGCGAAATTATACGTTTGAAGTACAAGTGGATGTGGTCACGAAAAGCTTTCAAAAATAGACCTGCTTGATAGGAGTGCACAAATAATCTAATATCACCGAATCGAATAGTGAATGTTTGAATAATTCGATTCATGAACCGGATATCTACTATTTCATATGTAGACCTGTGCAGTGCCACATGTCGTGTACGCCACGGAGCCCCTCGTGCTCGATGCCGCCCAAGTGAGCGTCGCGCGAACTTGCCGTGACCCTCTAGATTTCCGATACTTTGACAGGTGGCAAATCACTCTGAACCTGACAATGGAATGGCACAGACAGTGCCTGCTTTTTACTGTCGGTGCTAGCTACGCGCAGGGCGGTGGTCGAGTCACGAGATGCACGGTCCTTTCGTTTGTCACACAGATTGGCCTTACAATAACCCAACTGTGGTAAAGTTGGTTTAGCCTTTCTAAATTTTAAAAACTGGAAAGAAAATCTTTTCGTTCAATAAACGATTGCCGCAAAACACAGGTCCACTACTAATCTGAGAACCTCATTGGTATTCAGTACAACAAAACCTCACTAATTCATTAGTTTCAGAGGGGGAAAAAAACCACTTTATTCTACTCAACAGAAATTCTATTGATGAAAAAAATATTTTACAGACCTTTCACATGCTAGACCTGAGCTGTAATCAGTGCTGGCGTACTAATTTGGTAATAACTCCCTTTAAAGTGGCCCTGAACCACCCCTTGGGCTTGGTGAAAAAACAGTCCGCGGATAGCATATGCTGCTGTGAACATATCAGCCAAATTTTGCAGTTTATGAGTAGCAAAGAAAATGAAGGCAAATGTGTCCCTTTTAGACTCTTCCACAGAAACCTCATTGCCCACACGTCAGTGTTAGTATGTAATGAATCTCGCAGCAATTTTGGCATCTTTGGGCCCATTTCTATGCAGAAAATATTTGCAAGACTCACAATGTCAAATCTTTGTTTCCTTTAGAATGCAACTTTATTTATGTTTACCTATGAACTATTAATTAGACCCGAGCTAATACTGTCCAAATCCATGACATCATGAGCAGCTAGTGCGGGAACCCATGTTTTGTTTTCGAGATTCATTATACTTTGAATCAGAATGCACTAGGCACTCAAATGAATCAAATGGAGCATAAAAAATTGCTACCAAGGTTGCCATACTACATGCAAGCATATGCATGATTACACAGAAGTTTTTTTTACATGAGTGCCTACGCAACTTTTTTTGCTCTTATTTCTAGTTGAATTTCATTCTTGTGGTGGCAATTGGCTATTTCAAAGATCTTTTTTATTAATAAGATGCCTTAACCACTTTTACAACAAAGTAAAAAAAAAAAAGAAACGGCTCAAAAAAGCAGTAGCTAGAAGTTTGGTTTCGAAAAGTTCCATAACTGTAAATACCAAATGCAGCTTTTCTGTAGGACATCATGAGAACTACAGTCGAATCCCCCTACAACGAACGCCGCTATAACGAAATTTCCGCCACAACGAAAATTTTCCAATTCCCCGTCAGCTGCCCATAGAAAGTAACACAAAAAAGTACCTTCATAACGAAGGCATTTTATTCGGTATTTCCACTTCAACGAACTTTTCGAAAACGAAACTGGGACTGAACTAAAATTGGAACTGCCGAGTAGTCACATTAGAAGGCCCTTCCAAAGCTGTGACGATCGTATGTCTGCTTGAACGAGGTTTTCGTGAACGAAATCAAATTCAAAGTACCGATTTGAGCCACTGCAGCCCCAAGCCACGCGTGGTCATCACGCGCCTGCGCGAGACTGCACGGTATCACCACAATCACTGCAGTTTTCTCTGTGGTGTTTGCCTGGTCGAAATGGCTACGCCAACGAAGAATCGTAAGTGTAAATTTCTCTCTCTCAAGGAGGAGGAGGCGCATATGATCACCAAGGCAGAAAACGGAAGGGAAAAATTTCACAGTTTTGCCCCAAAGGCGAAGGATCGATTGCGATTGCAGATTAGTAGACAGCTATACGAACTAAGGATACGTATTAGTTTTATCGGCCGTATAAACGTGTAAACATTCGCTTACTAAATAAATTACCAAGCACGGTGTCACGCGCGCACAGGTAAACATGAACACACCTCGGGCGACGACCGCGGAGACTCACTGCCAACACACTGGGAGTGAGGAGGCGCGGCAATAGCAGCGAGCAAATTGACCTCCGTGCCGTCTCTCGCTTTAACACGAACTAAACGTCGAAAGTACAGCGCACACGACTCTACCGGCACTAGTAACACTTTGCCCACATCGCAGATTGAAGATAAAGGCCCACGTGGGCACGCACTTTGTGCACGTCACAGATCGCTTTCAAGATACGGTGCCTGCACGGTCGTGCTGCAGCGGCTGTTGTCAACAAGATGCCAACGTCTTGTCGTCTGTGGAAAATGATAATCCGGTAGACACACCGACTCCGGCAACTGCTTTGAAAGTAATGGATCCTTTTGACCTCATCAGAAAAGTTATCAGAGCCCACGACAATGACATTGCGATGGCTCTTTTAATGAACTGTAAGACTCGTGTAACACCCTTGCTTGCCGTGAAGCATAAGAAATCCAGGCTGACCGACTTCTGGAAATAAAACTTCCGGTAATCGCAAGCTTGCCAAGCTTGCTGACTGTCATAAATATGCAGTGAAATTGTGATAATTCATACCGCTTGAATGCGGCAGTGTATGTGCCGCAAAATGAGTGTTTCGCGATCAGCCGGGCACGCATATTGGGTTAGGCGTCGGCAGCCATGTACGAAAAATGCTGTAAGAGCGAGGCGAAATGCATTCAGTCGTGAAGCTGACACTTTATTGACCGCCTTCGGTACCTCTCAACCTTTGCCCCCACGCCTTCGCAAAGATTTCCCGGACGATGGTTTCAGTTTCATTCGTGGCTTTGCCATTTGGCGTACGTATATAGTACATACTAATTTTGCGTCGACAAAGTTCTGCCACAACGAAATTTTTCGTGTGTCCTGTGAATTTCGTTGTAGCGGTACCCGACTGTATGAAGATGACGTGTGCTAATGTATATTAGTTGACTACCGAACATTGCAAGATACTTGACAGGTGCTGTTCCACTGTTTGCAATCCTATTGGCTCTCATATATTTCTGCTGTATTGAGGTAAAATTAGCATATAGAGGAGACTTGGCACTGTGACAACAGCTGTATGTCTAAAGTCACAGTGATTCTGGGTATACCAGTGCAGCTAATGTTCCATTTCCAATTACGCTATTTAGATTGCACATTGGTGCAGGAAACTTTTAGCATGCCTTGATGAAACAACTTGCGTGGAGAAGCATAATGCCCAACAAGACTCACCTCACACGCTTTCTGGGCACTGCCAAACTGCGCAATTGTCTGGAGAAGTGCTGGCCCATAGCTTTCAATCACGGCCTTGCACTACACAAGAATGGAAAAATAGTGCATCCCTTTAGATTGCAGAACCAAAATCAGAATGCAGGGCAGACCGCTGGTCAAACATTAAAGCATCAGATCCAGGAAAAATACTTTGTATATACAAAGATTGCCTTTAGACTGCCAAGCAATTTTGTTGCCCTAGAATTTAGAAAGCCACAATATCAACAAGCAAAGACCATTTATCAAGCCAAAGTTTCGCATGTTAAAAAAAAGAGTAATCATCCTGGCACGTGTTGCTAAGGGCTGCTTTTCACCATTGAAGATTAAACTTTCCCAATGAGTTTACGAAGCTTTTGAAGGCCCTGAAGGCTGCTAAACCTTTTCTACTGTAACACTCACAAATATTTAAGAATTTACTACAGACAAACCCAACAAGAGTTCCCTAGGCAATGCCAGAATGCTCTTTAGACTGTTGTGAATCTGCACAAGTCCCTGCTCAAAAGCACTGCAGAAGCAGCAGCATGTGCACTTTGTAGCCACATGCAATAGTCCATTAGGAGCTATTAGCGCTGCCAGAAGTATGTGTCTCTTCTTCATTTCAACATCCCCCACCCCTATCATACTGTCATACTGCTTGCTTTTCTCACAATCAATGGCACTGACTTGTAGCCACTTCTGTACACGGTCAAGACATGACACAGACATGGCACAGAGGACGAAAAAAGCATGCCAGAGATACCCCCTCCCCTCCCTTTCCATACTGCACCATCAGTATCTGGTAAGTAATTCCATGATAACTTATTTATGGGTAGCACATGTGACTGTTAAGATGAGCAATTTATACCGCTTACATTCTAGCTAAACTAGTTTCAGTGTCGAATTTATATGGTTAAAACCAGGGATGTGTATAAAAAAAGAATGAATGGATGAATTCTTTTATTAAGAAAAGGGAGGACCGAAGGTTGCTGGTGGGGGAGGAGGGACAATAAAAAAACAAGACAGCATACTAATAGGTAAGCAATGATAAAACACAAGCAACCTAAGAAGCACATGTGAAATCCAAGGTGTAAGATCAACTCACGAGCTTCATGGGAACAAATAATGAGCACAATTAGGGAAACCGAGGGGTTCCATTTTTTTAATTATTACTAGTTCCAACTATATGAAGCCACAGTTAATGAAGCCAGAAAAAGCCTAGGAAAAATTAACAGATTTTTTTTTACTGAAAAATCACCAGCCCTTCCCCTGTCGAGAAAATTGGGGTAAGCGAAGCTTGTCGTGTGTGTATCTGACCATTCTGGCGATTTTCTTTCTCTCTCTTTCTTTTTGTCCCTGGTATGTGCCACTGAGCTTGGACCCTTTCTGCACTACCACCAGGATTGGCCCACTTTTCAGCGTGACACCACCACCACCACCACCACTTGTGAGCCTCTAAAGCTTAGCTTAAAATGTAGAATTAATTATGAAGGGGGTTAAATTTTCAGTAGGCTTTATTTTCTCAATAAAAGAAAAGTTAAATGAAAGTGGAAGAAAAAATCCAAGGATACCTAAGTGCTTCTTACGAGTTGTGAATGTGAAAGCATTATGTCCAATTGAACACCGCTGAGCAGTCCTTCGAGTTTTGCACTACAAGTAATATACCATATAGCGGTATGTGCTGCCCGAGCCCGCAAATAGCAGCAGCAGCCTGCAGTACTAACGCCTCATGCCACCAACGTTCTGCGCGACCAGAGACTGAGGAAGCAGCAGCGGCCACCAAGGCCGGCAGGTGCATGCAGCAGCTAAGCCCAGTGGGGGTGAGAGAGAGAGAGATACGGACCGCACGCCGGCTTCCGAGAGCAAAAGCGAGGGTGACGTGGCGTTGTGGTGATGCCCCTTCCCCTCAAACAACACCTGGCACGCTAGTGTAGCTGCAGGTGTTCCTTTTCGCCCGCAGTGCTCCATTGAGGCGCACTCATGACGTGGCATCGCAGCCAATGGCAATGCGAATTAAGGTGCCATTTTGCTGCTACAGACGATAGACGCCAGCTTTTTCACTCAATGGGCCATTTGACGCTTTCACATCAAAAAGAACCTTCTGCCAATGGGAGCTAAGGCCACAACCTCTGCATGATGCATGTGATGCTCAACTGAGCTACAATGGTAGCTGGTGGTGGAGGTGGAACACCTTTTCAACCTCTTAGAATCTTAGGCACAGGCCAATAAACCCTCATATGCTACCTCAAGGCATCAAGGGTGCCAGAGTCTAGGGACTCTCACTATGCAATGAGTGAGAAAAATTGGGGGAACCGAGGGGCTCAATTTTTGGTAACAACAGTATGTACAACCAGAAGCCACATATAAGTAGCAACCATATGCAGCAAATAAGATAATCTGTTTACCATGGGCCCTTGACTCTAAGCACATTTTCTGTCTGCACGTAGAGGAAGCACAGAACAAATAAAAAGAACCTTGCAAATAGCTCTTCATTCTAGGCACATCCCTACATGACTGAAATGCTTGAAAAAGAGGAACACAGTGCTCTTTCAAGCTTACCTTACATATTAACAGTGAGCATTCATAAGTTCCGCACTAACCAACTTACTACATAATAGTGAGATGCACACCAATAAACAACATTTTCTTCCAGTTTATACATCATAAAACAGGGATTCAGAATGGTGGTTACACAGCCAGAGACCGAGAACACCTTCAGTTGTAGGATGCACAAGAAAGATGTGAACTGTTTTTGTTTTTTTTTCACAGCTACCATGTACCAATACCTTTAAACAAACAATTGCAGAATGCAGCCATTACCTGAGACTGAAGTGTCTTAGGCACGTGTTCACAGGCGTTTGCCAATTGTTTGGCAACCTCCTGATCGTTCTTGGTGTCCTTAAGTACTTGCTCAACATAGCCGATTGCAGCCGTGCAGCTGGCACACTCATTCAGCTTCAGCTTCACGTCAGATTCTGAGTCAACAAAGACAATGTTATCAATCAGAATGTTCAAGTGGTAAAGCAAACACAATACCAGCACTTTGCCAATGTAGCCCTAGTACAAGCTGGTCCAAAATATAGCTAGTTTCAATGCCCAATGCCAGCTTAGAAATGCAGTTGAACCTCGTCATAACCGAGTCACATCTGACACAGAAATACTTACGTTATACTATATCTTCTCTTACATAAGCCACATTCAATACCTACGTTATACTATATCTTCTCTTACATGAGCCACATTCAAGGTCAGTGAGCTTTAGAAAACACTTACGTTTCTTGAGCCCGTCCTTGGGACAGGCCTTGACAGCCACACACACTATGCTGGGATCTATCTCCTGAGCAAGGAGAACCATGACAGCTGGTCCATATTCTTCTACAAATGCCATGCACTCCTTAGCCAAGTCCTCTGGCAGTTTGGCGCACAATTTGTCAAGTACAGCTTCCACTTTAGCCTATGACAAAAGCAAAAACATGAGGTTGGCCATTCAGCTGGTCAATTTCATGCAGCACATGACAACAGCAGCTTTATAAATGCAGTTGGCTGCACACTATTAAGCCTGTTAACATTCTTGAACAAGCAAAAGATCGCTTCCCACTATAATGCAAAAAGAACTTGCAGAGCAATATGTGCATAAAAATCACTTGCCAAAACTGTTAAAAGATCAAGTTCATTCAAAGTATCAATCACATCCATGCTGCAGTAAAATTTTCAGCAGAGAGAAACTTTAAGTTAATCTTCAAACTTGCACACAATAGCAGCAATGTGAAACTCCCTTTCCAACAAAGAAAGTAAGCCTCTAAGCACTCATTCTCCTCCTTTGAGAAGGACTGCAAACAGCAGTACGCAAACCATTAATACAAAGAAGCGTGTCACTCAAACTTACAATCACGTCTAATGAACAAAAAGGAAGTAAAAACGTAGAAGATGCTGGATGACGACACTGTCGACCTCAAAGATGTGGTTGTGTATAGCTTCTGGCCTGAAAAACATATTGCCGGTAGGCTGACTGAAAGACCTTGTCGAGATACGATTTGCAGGCTCCCTTACAACGGCTTTCTTTTTTTTTTCCCCCTTTCTTTTCTCTTGCTACATCATCGTCTTCTTATTTTTAAGAGTACAGTCGAACTCGATATAACAAACACGGACATAATGAGTTATCTGATATAATGAACTGAATCTAAAATTCATCAATTTTTTATAGCAATATCAGTGTGTATGCTTATAACGAATATCAAATATAACAAAGCTATTATTGCATCAGGTGCAACTTTGTTACGAGGAGATTTGGCTGCATTGCAAAAGCTGAGAAGATAATTACCCTCTTTCACTAAAGGTTTGCACAACTACAGTAAACAGCAACGCCTGAATATTCGTTGGAAGAATTTAAACCGTTAGGCGTAAAAACAAGCAGTAAACATATTCCAAAACTTAGCTATTAATACTTTTGCACGGGTCAATTTGCAACATCACAAAAATATTTAGCTGGTTGCTCCAGCCTCCAGTTTAGCAAAATTTATACACATGCACGCAGGCATATTCGTCAAAGAGGTCTTTTTACTCCATTTGTAAGTGATTTGAGAAATAAACATTCAATATCCTGAGATATTAAATAATGGTCATGTATAGTGCAGGCATACTAGGATTAGTACTAGAGTAAGCATGCAGTGAACACTAACCAAAGTGCTGGCTGTCTGCTACAAGCATCAAGCACCGACACACTGGGCCAGAAACACAGCACAATTCCAGTAACCTCTCTTTTAATTGAAAAAGTATTTGTTGCTGCAGGAAGTCTCTTTGCTACCTAAAGAGGTGAGCCATTGTTGCAGTGTTAATGGCAGCAAAAGTCTTGTTCGGTAACCAACTAAGGATGCCTTACTTTACGGGCACCTGTAGAATTAGTAAACACTGCTTTTCTACAAATATAACCAGCTTTTCCTTTTTTTTTTGGTATACAATTGAACCTTCCTAAATTAAGTTGTACCCGACATGAAAATAACTTTGCTATAACTGATATTCGTTACAAGCATATATTTGCTACATGCCGATATCAGAAGGAACATTCCATATTACGTCCGTTTTCATAATAGTATTGAGGTTTGGCCATATATAACGAGAGACCAAAAGATGATACAGAACAATAATGTTTCACTGAAAGCAACTGCCAAAACAATTCCAACCATGCTTAAAGCTAGGTCTCAAGCACAGAACCTCAGTCTAAGACAGCAGTGTGGCAAAATTGTGTAAGTCACCTCAGTGCTACTGTCCACAAGCTCATTCTGGATAAAGTGAAGAGCATACTGGCAGAAAGTGCACTCTATATCTCCTCCAGGAGCTAAAAGAGAAGAAAAAAAAAGCATCTTGTCAGAAAATGTTCGTATCTACCTGAAAGTTGGTACAACTTCAAGTGGGAGAGAACTGTGCACCTTGCACTCAAATTTACAAACTTTTGACATCAAGCTTGTAATAATAGCCAAGATTGAGTGTTCACTGTTCATGTTAACATTCAAGCTTGCCGTCTGAAAGAAAATGACACCCACTCTATGAAATAACACCTGTCACACCACGGAGATCACATGGCTGCTCATAAATATTGTATTTTAAGGACTATAGTCCACATGGCAAACTTGGGCGATGAAAAAAAAAATTATTCACAATACGCATCCATAGTAGTCCACAGGGAAAACTTCCTGCCTGAAAATAATTTCTATTTTTCAGCCTGCCCACAAAAAGTATACAGTTGCTAGGCAAAAATTTCATTCTCACGTCATTTATGCATTAACATATTTACTAATTCATTTAAATCAATGAGATACTGCATATGTGCATAAAAATCAAAGCACTGAAAAGCAGCCACTTTACATATCGCAAGCAGCATTTGCTTGCCAATCAAGAGTTGCCAGTATCAGCTGGAAAGATAGCTTTTGAACAGCAACAATCATTGTGCAGTGGCTTTTATTATGTAGTAATTAGCATGGTAAAAAGTTGCAGATGCAGCCAGGCCTTTTTTTATTTCAACATGCCTACAATGTTTAAAAATTTATATGATGTACAGTCTGCACCCATGCTAGATGGTCCACACCATTTGAAATTTCAACCTTTATATATAATAAAACCTCGTTATAACGAAGCTGAAGGGTTAGCCAGAATTACTTTGCTATATCCATTACTTCGTTATTTCTATTATTGCATGTACCGCACAATGAATCTCTATAAGGATTTCAAGGGGAATTTCACTTACTTTGTTATATCCATTATTTTGTTACATCCCATTTCGTTATAACAAGGTTTGAATGTATAGTCGGCAGTGGTATGGTCCTAGGTGGTTTGTTAGGCTGCTACATCAGACCATGCAATGAGTAGCAGCATAGCAGACCACCCAGCGAGCTGGAGCGAGTGCCAAAACATTGCGATGTCCTGCTCCCATGTGACCACCTTCTGTGTCATGACTAGAGACCGGATTTTTAGACACTAAGAAATGCTGCTTTAGGTGCCTATAACAGGCACTAAAGCTGTAATTTAGGGCATATATAGGTGCCAAATACTGTGCTTTAGGCATGTATAACCTCAGTTAATGACTCCTGCTGTGCATCTGAGGATAAATTATGATTTCCTAAGGAACACAGCCCACTAAACCCGTTTTGTGAAATTCACTTTATTTTATAGATTAAACAGAATGAGGCAACTTGCATAAGTTTCAAAATTTATTTAAAATTTAGTGCGACTGGACACAACAAGAAAAGTTGTGAGAGCAGTGACAAACAAGCCCCATCTCACGATTTTTGGGCTTAATGTTGCACCTTTTTTTCACCGAGTACAGTGGAACCTCGTTGATACGATCTTCGCAGGAACCAGAAAATAAAACGTATCATCCAAAAATCGTATCATCCAAAGCAAGCCCCAAAACGTAAGAAAACATGCTTACTTGGTGTCAAACTCGCTAACGAAACTTCCTGTGGCGTTGAGTGATACTGCTACGCATTACAAGTGTGTTATGCGGAGCAGCATCACGCCACCACACGAACCACAGCACTTGTATTGAGCAACTTTAAAACAGCTTGTCAGTTTTCGCTGAACTTTCTTTTTTTTTCAAAGTCCATAAACAGGTTCTTTTGAAAGGTTCCTTGACATAGCTACGGAGGTCACGGCACCACGAGGCCAAGAATTCCAAAACAAAGGAACACCGTAGAGCAGCGTGACACAACGAGCGACAGGACTGGCGGACGAGGGCAGGCGTTTCATTCAGCCATGTGACCACATGAAGATCTTCCCTGAAAAGCCAACCAAGGCAAGCACGAGCGAAAGTTGACGCGAGCAGACGATACTATGAGTGCGAGAATATAGCGGTAGGGCGGGTCCGCATGACACCAGTTTCCTGCACCACGGCCGGTCTGGAGGTGTGCGCTCCCTTCCTTCTTTAAAGAGCGAGCGCACGCCTCCAGACCAGCCGTGCCCGCGCGTACATCACTGAAGGCGGCAGTATCATTGGTCTGTTTCGCTTGCGGCTTGTCTGCCGCCTAGGTGCACGGCATGCGTTTTTTCGCTAGTGTCGCCGGCCCTTAACATGTTGTTCATGGGTCGTTGGAATGTAATTTAATCTAGTACACTTGAATATAAAGCTACGAGTTTCAGAAATACCAGTTTGCAGTCGTATCATCCAATTTCAGGTGAGAACGCAGTCGTATCAACCGCATGAAAATACATTGCTCCTATGGGGCACTGGCCGGGAAACAAAAGAAAAACGTATCATCCCGAAAAACGTATTACGCAGAATTGTATCAACGAGGTTCCACTGTATTTGTTTGTATGCAGAAAAGGAATGCTCAACATGCACCGAAGTTAGCGGCACTTATTTGTACTTCGGAAGGTTTAATGTTCCAAAGCCCTCTAGAATTCCAGAACATACACCGGTCAGAACCTTTGACATTTCTTTCAGTACTGAAAACCTGGGATCTTTCTTGGAGTTGCGGCCAAGCATTCAAGTTTCTCACTGATGTCGGCTATAACGTGAAGTGAGCGCACAAGTACACTAAGTCACCTTCAAGTGTATCGTCGCATGGTGTAGTTTAAGCCCTTATCACAGCAATACTCTCATCTGCTACAAAGCTGTTAATAAGAGCATTTGCACTGCCAAAGTACTTGTGGTAATAATGAGCTGCCTTCAGCCAAGTTCCCCGGTGGGTGAAAACATTATAAACAAAATACGGCTAAGACAAAACAGTGAAAAAGGCATTTATAGGCTCCAAGAATCCAATATAGGCACCAACATTGAAATGGGCATTTAAATGCACAATAAAGTGTCACTAAAATGTTTCTAAAATGCCATAGTTCGTGCTTATATGTTAAATAAGCACGATAAGAACCTAAGAAAAAAGTAGGCATGTTGCCTAAAGTTCAGTCACTAGTCATGATGTCGTGGCACAGACACTTCCCAGGAAAGAAAACTGAAGCTGGCTCGTGGAAAGCTGCTATAGTAAATATTTAGGACACTCGTGGCGCACGACTTGGAACATGCAGCTACTTGGCATAAGCTTTGAGTTTATGTGCTGCCCACAGCTGCCTGCGACGTGCTGAAAAATCGCAGGAGGCGACATGCTGGGATTTACGACATCTGATAACCACCAGCTGCATGCGTCATTTAGGTGCCCTTTAAAGGCTGCTAAGCAGAAAATGAGACAATTACTAACCCTGCAGCTTTGCCAAAATTGCTTTAGCATAGTACTCATTAATAACCAATTTAGGCAAAGTGAAATTTTGTTGTAATTGGCCTTTAGATCAGAACCTAGCAGATTGGTCTTCAAGGCATTCGGCATAAAAAAGAAAGCGATCTAGCAAAAGCATCAGCACTGCTTTTGTTGGTACGTATCATCCAGAATTAAATGGAGTGTCTCAGTAAGAGGAAGAGTGGCATGCATATGCGGTAATAATGCTCTTTGTTATGCTTCTTGCCTAGTGTAGCCCTGTGTTAATTAAGTAAACTTCAGTCGCATCCAGCATATGAGGCGTCTATCTCTTTTTGTCACATTTTATTTTGTGCTGGTAACATGAATAAAGAACATACATGTAGACATACACGGCAAAGCAACTTCCACTAAGAAGTCAGTACTCACATGACGGGCACAGTCCAATTGTTTGGCATATCTGCTGAGGTGTGAAGTCCTGAAGTATGAGGGATACAATAATCTCAAAATATGTGTTGACCATGTTAACACACTCCTGCCGCCTATCTCCATGGAATAGGTTGCAAACTTCATCTAGTGCTTGCTTGACCATCTCCTAAAGGAAGCACAAAAGAGCAGGAAACTCTCAGTTGGCAGTGCAAGCAATTTTACTAAAGTCCAAACTTATTTTAGAGATCATTTGGAGCAACCATAGACATTACACAAGCACAAGGCACCAAAGTTAAACTGGGGAGGGTGAGAGGGAGGGGGTGCTAAAAAAAAAAGAAAAAGAAACAGATGCAATATAACTTTATAAATATTTAGAAGCACTTATAATAAGAATAAAACAAATCAGAGAAAGAAAAAAACAAATATGACAAAGCAATTTCAACCAAATAAGTACTTTAAATAGGTACATAACGCTGCAGAATAAAAATATCAAAACATAAGTTAATGGCAACGTAAATGCAGAAACACAGATTCAAACATAGGGGGAAACTCATATGATTTGTTCAACTCTTTCAATACATATGTTATGGGCAACCAGTGCTGAAATTTCGCATGCCAACATCAGCGCCATAACACACTGCCTAACGGGCGGAGAAAACAGTTTTTAGTAGCAAATACTTCGACTTTGCGTCGGCAAAATTCACCACTCATGTCGAGCCGCATGTGTCCAGCATCTGATCTGTCTGGGCACCGGCACGCTAGAATGCAGGAGTGCATGTGCTCCTTGGAATATGCATTGCTATAGACAGAACTTGGCCAGTCGCGCTGGGTGTTATCAAGTGGTGATACAAACGCACGTCTGTCATCATTCACAATATCGATGATGATGATTATTGGCCTCCCCTTTGAAATGTGGCAGTGACAAATAGTCACCTAACCTGCTTGAGCTAATCAGGTATGCTATACATGCTTTTCAGTCCAGCACTTTTTCTAAAATCTTTTTTCTCTTCCTTAAATCTTTTATATTTACCTTGTACCATTCCCTTTGCCTGTAACGGATCTGTCCTATCAATCTCTTCCCTGCTTTGTTTCCACCAATACTCAAACATCTCTTTGCTAACCCAAACTACTGACTGGATAATGCTTCCATTCACTTTAAATCCCAGCACTTCGGGAACGTGTAGGTTTACCTACGGGTCTCGCTAGGTGAAAACCTTCACATTTAATTAGGATGTGCTGAGTTGCTGGCCAATATTTGCTGCAGCAGACACTTGCCTCATCCTGTTGCGAGTATTTGCTTTGGTATGTTTTTGTCCTTAGGCAGCCAGCTCAAGCCTCAAATACGTAGCAAGGCACTGGTATCATAGCATTTTTGTAGCATCCCTATCAGACGGCATCAGCATATTTGAGTAGGACACTCAAATTTCTGTAGCATTTCCTGGCCAGCGCCAGCTCTCTATGGTAAGATTGGAAAAATAGAGGGCACAGTGTGGTGTTATTTCAATAGTCAACGAGTTTTGAACTGATACTTTAACAAATAACTATAGTTAGCTTTGGTTAAGGGTGGAAGATGGTTGTCACCACTTGGAAAATTAGCCAGGATTACACGGGTAGGTTGATTCAGACTACACAATTCAGTCAATGTTTGATTCGTTGCAATAATATGCACCTACCTCAGTTTTCTGGTCCTGGAGAGCATCATACACATACTGAACAATTGTTGTGCAGTATGTGCACGTTTCATCACTGGCAACTTTGATAGGCCTGGTTGCAACAAGCTTTCCTCGGCCTGAAAACCAAAATGAGGCACTACATCAACAAAATTTTACACATTCTCAGACCATTATGAAGGCTACCTAAAGTGATTAGATTTCACAAACAACAAAGTGGGACCAGGTTCGTGAGGTTGATGTTGAAGAAGGCACCAATGCTGGCAGTGTAATCTGATGCTTAATGCCATCTCTTTCCTAATGAAGAATATTACCAGGGCAGATTCAGAGCTTGCTAAATTGACAATCATGATTAGGGAAACATAATTATGGATCATTTTCTGCATGTGCACATGCAAGCATTAAATTTATTAATAACGTCCCCGACTTATAATTCGGACATAGTTAATTTGGACATGCTTGATTATTGGGTATGCTCCGCGACACCTCCACTAGCCCCATAGGCTCAATGTATAAGGATGACCAATATTTCGGACAGCTTACAGTGCGCCCTGTGATAATTCTGACTCTGACTACACGATCATGTGCTAATTTGGCCCCCAAGTCACTCGAGCAGAAACGTACATGGCGTACCTGTACGTTTCGTACACGTAAACGATTAGGCATTGGAACGAAGTCCGTACACTGTGAACGATTAGACGTTGGTATCCAGCGTGGGGGCGAATATATTTGCTCGCTATCCAGTCGTGGTGAGTCGGACTTCCTCGATTTGTCGCGCGCCCATCAGCATTTTCTATCGGTAATAATTCAGCTGGCTAAAGTGATGTATAAGAGGCGCAATAAATGCCCTTGCAATTGTCTGCGCTACTGGGTTGTCATTCCTTTGTCCCAAGAGTACGCTTGAGATCCCACAGCATCCAATTTTAGAACAAGGAATATGTAGCTGTGCCTCTGATTCTGCCAATCAGAAAAAGATGAAACTTGCAAAGTTTACCTTCACAGAATGGAAGTTTACTTTTTCCACTGTCCTCACTCTCAGGCACACCTTTATCTATATACTTTGAACCCACGTATAACAATATTTAAGTACCGCGAAAATTCCATTGTTATAACCAATAATTGTTATAACTGGGTTGCATGAAAAAAAATCTAATTAGGGGAATTGCAGAGCTGCTGTGAGAAAACTATAATGGCGGGGAGGCCAGTGCCACTCCCCACAACCTTCCTCCATCCTACTGCTGATTGTGTTGACTCGTTTAACTGTTTAACTTTGCTTCCTGGGTGCTCTGATTGCGGGTAACAAGCCGCAGCTGTCGGCGTTCAAAAATGACACTACTATAGTAAAACTTCGTTAATTCGGATTTCATGGGACCGAAAAACTGTCATAATTAACCGAATGTTGAATTATCGAGGCTATCAAGAAAACAATAAACAAATGTTTTCTACATCAACAACCTTTTATTTTCTGAATGAATCAGCAGAATCCTGTTTCTATTTTGCACAAAAGCAGCGCAGAAGCTGCACTTCTTGTCATCTCGTGACTGATTAGCACTCGCAGCGGTGATGGCTTCGCAACTTCTTTCACAGCGCGGCCGTGGCACGCGTCGTCATCCGAGACACGCTTTTCACTACCGCGCGCACACCCCGATAATTTTTTCGCCAGTGTCGCTAGGTCACCGCCCATCGCAATGTAGACGGTGCTCTTAATCCTCGACAGCTTTACACCGAGTCAAAACAAAACTACCGTTTTCCGCAACCGCGGCCGCTGTCGACACGATCATGGATGGCAACTACTCAGTAATAAAAGCACGCGGCTGACACGCGTACCGAGTCAAAATGAAACTACTGTTTGCCGCAACCGCTGCGGACGAAATCACGGCTGCTATCGATGCGATCATGGATGGCGACTACGCAGTCATGAAGGCACACTGCCAACGCGGTGCTGTGCGTGGCGGTAAAGCAAGAATAGATGCTTTCAAGGCACGAAGCGTTCCAGCGTTGCTGTCATCCCAGTACGATTTTCCCTGGTGACTATGGCGATGTGAACTCCGTCGCTTTGTTTCGGTGTACGCTAACTCCGTTTTGGCTCTATTGCATCGCACATTTGCGGCGATACGCCAGCCAAGCGCAATCAGCACAGTTGGCACGGTCCATTCGTGTTTGGAGGGGTGGAAGGGCGACGGGAGAGAGGCGCGCAAGGCTGGCGATACGGAGGATGGAAAACAGCGCGCGGATGGCGTGCAACTTCTCAATTTTTTTTTTCAAGGAATTTGCATTCCGTTCCCTTTCAACACGGACACCCAGTAGCCTGACTGCATCGTTATAATCGATAATGCAGCATGGGGGCATTGTAGTAAGCGGGTTATTTCCCCATAGAAAACATACGAAAGTTGACGATGCAGCAGCTTCACATTGTTATAACCGATATATTGCTAAAACCAGTATCGTTACAAATGGGTTCGACTGTATTGGCAACAAACATGTCTTTTTCTGTGCGGTCCACTGTGTTTGACATTCCGTATTTCTCTAACAATGCTGCAGCCATCACAAATGGGATGGTGACCCACACCTAGCACCTATACTAATCACCTCCGCCAATTTGTCATACAATGCAAAACTCAAACATGCCAAAAACGTGCAACATGGCTCCATTGCCACTTGCTTGGCATGTTACATAACGTTCTCTTGCGAATGAGCTTTCCTAATGTCATCGTCATCGCCGATCTATATGAAAACTTGTTCTGTCGCTGTCATGTGATGACAGTGGCAGTGACACTGGCACTGACAGTAGGCCGCAAGTGCAGCTTTGATTTTGTATGCAATTGTAATAAAAATGCCACCCAATTTTCTTGGAAAAAGGTGCATGCTAGTATCGGGTAAATACAGTATTCATTCATTGTGGGCTGCCATTATCGCTGGTAGGCCAAAAATGGGCGTTCTTGGAAGGAGATAGCATGTCTTTGATGCATCCAATGTCCCTTAGCACCACCAAGGAAATGCATGGACATTGGCTGAGGCCTTCTGTCAGAATTGAATTAACTAAAAAATCAAATTCACTGGTGACCAATTAACAGAATGAAAGACAGTCATCTGCCAAACATGTGGTATAAACATTAAAGGCAAAGGCAAAACGGCAATGTTTCATGTGACCACGATAATGAGGTAAACTTCATAAAATTGCAAAATTAAACAAATCAAAGCAAAGCCTTGTGCCATGTGGAATATGTTAAATTGATAGGCATGGCTCTATAGCACGCAATAGACAATGGGTCATATGCAAGGGATGCCACATTAAAAAAAGCAGAGTGTTGGACAAAGAAAGGATGCGATGTAAAGGAGAACCAATAATATGCTTGTTTTGCTTGTAAGGCGCTGTGTACAGAATTGTGTAAACCAAGATAGTGTATGAAAAAGCAGTGATCAAAATAATTGTCATTAAAATGTGCCGCATACATACCTAAACACTTCTGATTAGACCTGACCTGAAAATTTAAATAATATGTGTAAATGTTTTTAGAAAACGAGTTCTAAGGGAGACAGCTGGGTGTACGCGCTCAGCGTCAGTAAGTTGTCATGTAACTGGTTCACTTCTTTCATTGTTTCTCATAATGTTTTATGCCAAACATATTTTTCGAGTGGCTGGATAGGTTTCTTACAAGTATTCCTAAACAGGAAACATTTACATTTCTCATATCTGACGTTCCAGTAGAGAGTTTTCGCATGGAATCTAGTTTGAAAACATGGCAAAACTCACCGAAGAATTGAAATTTTTTATTTGTTATCCAGCTGTACAATTTTCATGATGGTGAAGATGCAAGAAATATGGTGAAACTAAATTTCCATTGGACTGAATCAATTTGTGCTTGAAGGGGATATAAATCTAGGCAGAACATGGAAACCTACAGCACTTAAAAAATCAAACAAGTCCACTTCTGTATGTGACTTCGTATTCACAGGTTTCAATGGTCATATAAAAAGAATGCTCATTTTTCTCTCGCTCCTAGAAAAATTGACCTGTATGTCAAGGGGTCAAAAGGACTGAAAACCAATTTTTAAGTATTGTTCCAAAATAAAATGCTGCTGTACTAAGTTGCAGCATCTGCGGCTGCTGCAACTGTTAGTACTAGCTAGTGACAATGTGGTGCCCTCTTTTGGCCGTGGGCACAAGTCCTCATAACACTACTATGGCCTCCAAGAATGGGCTACAGTGTGTGCCGCCCGATCTTGGAGGCCATGGCGCCATTTTTCTACTCGTAACAAACGAAGATTTAGCTGTGCATTGTTAGTTATACAAAAAATTATAATAAAAAATGTATTGCATTTCAATATTAAAAGAGGGCCAAGGAGCCTCGTACACTAATAGAAAGTCAAATGATAGGGCATCCTATTTTTGTCAGGATTTTGCCATGTGAGGGCGCCAAAGGTCATTTTTCCCAATTTGTTGTGAAGACTTAAAAATATCAATCCTTGTTTAACGAGGAAAACAGTGCTCGTTTCAGTCAATACGAGACACAATCTTTCTAACAGCCCTTTAACAACCGAATAACCACGCACTAACTGCCACATTCAAGTATGCAAATTAAGTTGAAGCCCATGCTTGACTTGATCTGAGTGACGCCTGGAGTGAATGTGCCCAGGATGCTCACTGCTGTTTCCTCCGACGTGTTTATGACAGGAGTCATTTAAATCAAGTCAAGCATGGGCTTCAACCTTAAGTTGCATTCTTGAATACGGGCATAAAGACAACAACAAACAGAGGCCACACACAACCAACAGAGACAAGAGGCTTACCAGAGGAGCAGAGGCCAAGCTCTTGGCAGACCTGTTCGGGTGTAAAGCCCTGCTCAATGAGGTCCACCAGCTGATCATAGTAGGTGTTGACTGTGTCTCTGCACGTCTGTTTCAGCGAGTCTGGCAGCAGAGAGCACATCTTGTCCAAGAGTTCCTTAACCTCCTCCTGCGCCACCAGTCACCATAAAAGATAACAACTTGGCTACTCTCACACAATAAAGTTTTTTTTAATATGTTCAAAAAGTGTCTCCGGGCCTCTTTAAAGACACTGCAGTTCAAACATCTCACACTAACAGCATCCGAGGGTGAGATGTTCCCACTGCTCATAGTAGGTCTAGAATCAGGCGAACATTACAATACACAACACAACATACTTGGCTAACCATTGGTGCCTTTACACCTCACAAATTTTTTTTATAGCACGCCACTGTTTGCCCTAGCAATAGACACAATTACCATATTTACTCAAATCTAACGCGCACTTTTTTTCCAATAAAACAGGTTCAAAAATCGCATGCGCGTCAGAATCGAGTATGATCCTAAATATGTGTTACCGTATCGCCATCGGCATTTCAAAATGGCCGCCTCGTACGCGCTTCGAGCCTAGCTGCCGTAGCTTCCTTCATGTGCTGTAGTACGTGTGCTTAGGCATTAATCTACCATCCGTCTTCCCGTTTTCTGCATTTGCTCTATCAGCACGAAGTGCAGAGTTCATCGTGATGCCGCATTTAAAAGGAAAATGATCATGTGAGTGGATACGGAGAGAAATCGGGCCGCGTCACGGGAGTTCAGAGAAACTGAAACCTACGTGTAGGACTGGCGCAAACAGGAGAGGATTTTCGCCAGCAAAGCAACGCGGAAGGGTTTCAGTGGCCTGAAGCAAGACGTATTCTGCAAAGATCCACTTCAGCGATACGATCACCTCAGCCCTATCTTGGAAGCGATCTGCGACGGGGAGTCCGCGCGCACTGTTTTTCCCACTTATCGTTCGCGTTAAAGCGAGAGGCGTGCTAGCGCGAAGGTCAATTCGCTCGCCGTTGCTGCCACACTTCATCACTCCAGCATTTAGACAGCGAGTTTCCGCTGCTCCCGCGGTTATCGAGTGAGATATGTTCATGTTTGCTTGTGCGCGCGTGACACCATGCTTGTTAATTTAGTTAGTTAGCGAATGTTTATAAGTTTATACAGCCAATAAAAAGTACTATCCTTACTTCGTATAGCTGTCTACTAATTTGCTATCGCAATAGATGCTTTGCCTTTAGGGCGAAACTGCAACATTTTTCTTTTTAATTCATCGCAACTTTAGTGCATTGGGAGTAAATGTTTTTTTTTTTGCTTTTTTTTTCCCAAATGAGAGAAAGTTTTATTTCTGTATGAAAACATGAGGTGCACGGTACTGTAAAGTACTGTAAAGGTACGGAAAATGGGTGCATGTTACAATCGAGGGCGCGTTAGAATCGAGTAAATGCAGTAGTAAATGCCACCTGCAGGGATCGAGGCGCCTTCCTGCACCTCATCCCCCAGCTCGCGCATAATGACGGCCATTTGCCAAGCTCGACCTCCGGGAACCGCAGCCCCAGTGGCAACATGCCGGACATAGACAGGGCGCCGGAGCTACTTTTCCGCGCAAACCAAACTTCTTTCTCCCAGCTTCGAGTCACCTTGTATGCACACATCACCGAGACAATCCCTGATTGGCCTCCCAGTGGCAGTACCCAAGTACCCCTATCCACCCAAGCTCACTTCAACTGAGCGCTTTCTCGCCCCAGCAGATGCACACAAGCCTGCAATGGCTTGGTTACAAGGGACCTTTGCTTATACAAGTTCTCGTTCTCACACTTGGTGGACCACTACCCGGTTAGCCTAGAGCAGCGGGCAGCACGTACTCGACTGGTCTTGCGGTGCACCTTTGCGCACAAGCTGTAGCACTCGCACTGTTGTGTATCTTGGGTTAATAAACCCACACTTGTTGGCAATCTGACTCTGGAGCCTTCTGTGCACCATGTCACAGAATCTATGAACACTTCCGTAGTGCATTCGTGTGGAGGAGCATCGTGCCCTTTCTTCACCGTCGCTCGTAAGGTAAGCCGAACCCATACCCGCACATAACCAAGAAGTGATCAGTGATCAACATATGAAAGAATTTGCAAGATGCAAGACTGGCTAAGTCCACCAACTAACCTCAGTCTTGTTGTTCTTCAGTTCATTGTAGACAAACTGCACCACAGCCTTGCAGATGTCACACTCTTCGCCTTTAGGCTTCTTAGAGGGAACACTTGCAACAGGGGGCATCCCAGCTTTCTTTGCTGAAGTGATAGAAGCTCTAGTATCACAACAAGATTTAAAGGCTTGATTCTTCTTGAACACCAGCTTGAACAGTGCTACACATCAAGTATTCAGCTATTAATTAAATAATAATACAATGACACTAGTATCAAAGCACTAATGCATCCTGAAAGAAATAAAATAGGGACAAATTAAAAATGTGCTGCTTGCCTAGTTAAGCATAAGATGGCTCAATGCAAGCAGAAGTTTAAGAAGGATAAACTGCACTTCAACGTAAGAGGATTGCAGGCAGCACACACTTCTGCTGTCAGAGTCAGATCAAGTAAACTTGAATCGCATTTAAAACCTTTCTCTACTCCCTTCACTCATATTTTTGTAAAAAAGAGGAAGCCTTGCAGTGCATGTGTAGAAAGGCCATGTATAAATTATTTTTTCAAAAAATCATGGCTCTTCAAAAGCTCTAATAACTATAGTTAGTTATAAAAATTACCATCCCAAAATATCAAGAATGGTTAGCACTTTTTGCCTCATATAATATACTAGGAAGGCCCAAACTATGCAACTGTAAAGCCATTTATATAGATTTTAGTAGTTTTCATAAAAAAAGAACATTCTATATATTAGGCACAGCTACAATTGCATTCAAAATTTCAATTTTTCTATAAGAAGAAAGAAAACACTTTAAAATCTGAATCCACAGAAGCATTCTGCATAAAATTCAACCCCAGAAAATCTCTCTCAAGCAAAGTCTGAGTAATGTAATACAGAAGCAATAGTTTTTGAAAACTCATAACATTGCTAAAAAATGCAAATTGAGAAAAAGCCAATAAAGATTAAGAACTGTTCTATTTTATTTGTACTTCACATGTGGCCTCTAAAGCCCTGCTGGAACATACGCGGGGCCTTGTATTCTGCGTTCTTCTGTGATAGTAGCTTCAATATTTCACATATTTTTGGCCCTTTTTGCCCACTCTGCCCCATTCACTGTCGTCTGAAGCTCTTTTCCAAATGCTATGTCGTGTGCATGACACAAACAGCGCCCAGTTTCTCGAACATTCTCTCAATTCCTTTTGTTCAACATTTAATTTTATAACTGCCAGGGCTGTGGCCATTTGAAAGACCAGAGTTTGCCAACAGACGCATCCAGTGTCAGGGAAGAACATGCAGCGTCGATCACTCATGGTGACCTGGAAAGCCTGGAGCACAAGCCACTTTTGCACGCGGTCGCTCACTCCCCACAGGCTGTGCCACTAGACTTTGCGAAATGATGCCAGTTTCCAAAGCTGTGCTGTGAGCCAAACTTCAGGGCCATTTTACAGATGCAAATATGTGCAGAAGAAATGGTGAAGGGGCTGTAGAGCACTACATGCAATAAAAACAGTGATCAAAAACAGAAGTGTGCAGAGCTGTATGTCCAACAAAATCACGTGTTGGCGCGAAGCCTCATGTGGCGGTAAATTGTAGTCAAGTGACACTACCTGTGCAAATAGTGTCTTCAGCTTTGCTTCTTTTGCAGTTGCTGCTCAAAATTTGTTGCTTTTGACTTCATTTATCAGCCTTTGCACACATCCTACTGCACCTTTATGTCACTGCTTAGCTTATAGAGAGGAAAAGGCTACCTTTATAATTATGGTAACCATTTCATCCCCAGCCCATCATCTAAAATACAAATGCCCTCTCTATTGAAGCATACATGTGGCTGAAATTTTTCTGGCACTTTCTTGAATACTACTTTTAAAGAAGCCGAAACTGCAAGAAACTCTAACCATCTTTTTTGGCCTCATTATAATATTTTGCTCCCATGTCCCCACTTAATATACCATCTTCACTATAAATGCTGCTTTCAGCCATGACCTATGCCACGAAACTTGCTCGCAAGTGTTAACTTTAGCCTTTTCGAGCAAACCCATGTAAGTAGGTGTCGTTATTGCACTGCTATCACCCCCAAAAGCTTGTGCGCACACACTGCTCCTAAGACAGCCATCTCTTCTGCCTACATCGAAACTCATGGCAGCACTTCCACACAGTAGCGATGTCACATTCTGCAGCTTGTCTATACTGAAGTCCAACCACACAAGCAACTTTGCCACAAGTGACAGCATGCTTGACCAATGCTCTGCCATGATTGTAATAAGTTGAAACAGCCCCTCACCAGATGGACAAAGACCAATCTGCTGGCAAACTTCCTCGGGGCTCATTCCCATGATGATCAAATGTACCAGCAAGTCGAAGTCCTTGTTGACTGTTTCGGTGCACTGCTGCTGCATAGAGCTTGGCAGCAAAATACAAAGCTTGTCCAACATCTTCTGGATCTCTGCCTGGAATTCATAACAACATGCTTACAAAGCAGCTCACAAAAGTGGTCCCGTCATCCTTTTCCTTGAGTGCTTGCACTGAAATCTCTCCTTACAAGTGCAGGTTACAGCATAATCGGCACCACACCTGCCAACCTAGACTGTCGTGCAGACCCCAGATTCTCGACTTTGAAGAATAAAGCTGGAGGGGGCAAAAAGAATAACTCTTCCCAAGTGCATTCAAAGGAGAGCAGTTGTGACTGAACTATTCGGAGAAAACTACAAGTGACTGCTTATAGTCATATAAGCACAAGCAACTGCCACAAGCATCTAGTCACTGTCTAAAGCAACAAAGACCAAATTCTCGTGTTCTCACTTCCTGTATTACACTGGAAGCTGCTGTATAGGAGTCGTGCTAGGCATATGATATAGAGGCTGACAAAGCTGAAGTTAAGGCCCAAGAGAGATGAAAATCAACCACAAGCACTCAACATCCAAGACACAGCAACTAGTGGACCCTGCTGCATTGCCACATGAGCACAACATTGGGAAAAAAACAAAAACAGATAGTACCAACAAAGTTTCATTGTTAACCAATTCCCACACACTCGTATCTATAATATGCCTATGAAAAATTTGGAAACATTAAAATATTTTGCATGGATTACAATATTGCAATTATTCCAATCTCAGATAGTGATAACACAATGTTTAATTATATTTTCTAATATGCAAGCAGTATTTCAAGCAATTTTACATTTAACCACATTGGCTAGCTTTCCTGTGACCTCCAAGGCGCAGTTTCCCATACTGCAATGGCCACTTACAAGTTTTCAAATGTGCTAGCTATTGTGCAACAGACATGCACCTGGCAGGCGAAGCATGGATTAAAGCTATAACTTGCGCCTGCAAGAAGAGACATCAGAGAAGGTGCGCAGGGAAAAAGATGGCAGGGACAAATGCGGACTGGCGGTGGCCTGAGCTGAAGACTCGCCACCATTGGTCTGCCCCTGCAAGAATTTCTGGGCAATGAGTCAATACTATCTCTTGCCAGCCTAAATTTGCCCACACAAGCCAAAGTGACTGATCAACCTCTGCAACAGCCCAACCTGTCAGCTGTTGCAGTCACATGCATGCAGTTACTGCTTCACAGTGAGAGCCCTGGTAATTAGGTCACTCTAAAGCACCGTTCTTGCATCTCACACCCAGACACTCAGCAATAAACACAGCAATGACGGCTGGCAACGAATCAATGTATACTATACACAAACCAGAATACTATTCAACGCCTGTAGCAACAGACCATTATAATCCAGTGAGAAAGAAAGATCCATTATATTCGCATACACTGCCATCTAGTGCTTGATTATTACAATGTGAAGATGACTGCAAAAGTAATTTTAAAATGTTGAACATAAATAAATAAATAATAAATAAAAATAAACAATTTACATGGACGCTGGCTGCCAACAAATACATTTCCCCAGTTACGATGCACAACAGCAAGATTTTTCCAGTTAAGGAAAAAATGGGTTTAAGCAATATATATTCCTGCCATTGTGGCCAGCCCCCCTTCGTGCCAGCCAGTTCACCAGCCCAAGCGCCGCCGCCGCCACGAACATTAGCTATAATTTGTTTTCCCCCCAAAGCAATCGCCGATAGAATAACCTGGTTATCTTTTGTGACAAGCGGCGACCACTGTCAAACCTCTAGCATGAGCGAGAGCTGAGATGTGAGGCAAGTTCAGGCAGCAGCCACACATTGAGTGAACAGAGAAGCTGCAAGGGTTGCTGCACAACTCGTAGCCCGTGTCCAGCTGCTGCACTGCAATACATGCGAGACAGCAAGACCACATCACGAGTTTCGTAGAGCCCAGATGCCACGAATAGCAGCTTATCTTTGCTTTTGTGCGAAATATGCCATGAGAAATAAAAGTTCTCAAAACAATGCACATTGTGATCGTCAGCAATCTGTATTGGTTAGGCCCAGCGGCACCTTCAGTACCTGCTCAGTACCAAGCTGACAGAAGTCAGCAGTGTTGAGTCCCCGGTACGGTCCTCCAGAAAACTCTTCTTTAGCTAGCGGGGCATCACGCAGAATGCCATTGCAGGAAGCCTGCCACTACTCGGTTGTTCGTTCCTTAATATGAAAAATCTTACTTTTGCATTTTGTGGAAGTGGCCAGAAAAAGTTGCGTGCAGTGCGCTGCTGCACTTATGCACTGCCACAGCAAAGTGCCGGGTCTGTTAAAAGCAGAATTTGTTGCATGCATAACATAGGCAGACCAAATTAAGTGAGAAGAACGGTTTGTTACATCCAAAAGTACCGTATAAACTCGTGTAAGGGCCGCACTTTTCTTTTTCACAGTTTTGATGAGGTGAGGCCCTTACACGGGACCGCACCTTTTGGTCAAAATAGTGGCGGCGCAGCCAGCAACTTGTGCACACCACGGATCTTGCGCACACCCAGGCTATCGCCACCTAGTAGCGGCACGCGGAAGTACGCTGAGGGCGAAAATTCGCCGATGAGCGAGGGTGCGGCAATGGAGCACCGAACGCAATTGATTCTCCATTGAAAATTCTTTTTCCAAATTTTGGGCTGCCAATTTGGGGGTGCGGCCGTTGCACGGGTGCAGCCCTTACACGTTTATACGGTATGCTGTATGCAGATCCGTTGTAACAGGCATGTAATGTGTCTTTGAAAGATCTATTACATTTACCCGAGTAAAAAGTGAGCTCTTTTTTTTTTTAATCTCTGAAAACATTCTGTGGGTCTAGGGAGGCCAATCTATAACTTTGACTATGCAAGGCTGAGCTAATCGTGACCAAAAACACCAAATGCCACTGGAGGCAATAGCCTTCATCACAACCATAAAATCAAACTCGTGTCTTTGTAAGGCCATTCCGGTGTTTTACTGCGCTTTCCTTTTATGTCCTTTTCGATCTTTTTTTTTTTCTCGTTTTTAGAAAAAGGCTAGTATAGGCAGCGTACACAGATAGTGTCATGAAAGCATAAATGATTGGATCGCTGATACAGCTTGTTGCTGAAAGTACACGCCGGTACCACTGTTCTCTCAGTTGCTTACTCATAATTGTGGCCTGTGAATGCGTGCAAAGAATCTGTATGCATACAGCACAGATGTAAATTTTGAATCTGTACAGTAGAACCTCATTTATACCATCCAGTTTCGTACGATTTCTGGGCGCCAACATTCCCGATCGAAAAGACAAAAAATGAACCGGTAATGCATACCAGTTAATGCGTTCCCAGATAACACAATCTTTTGGCACCAACGTTCAGTAAATCACCAAACTGCGATTGTATGATACATTTTCCAGCTGCAAGATCCCACATGAACAAGAAAAGGTGCGAGGCACATGCGATCGAGAGCAGTGGGCGCTAACCAAGGAAGCTTTCTCGTAGTACTCGCCTGCCAGTGTCACGTGAGAATATCTACGCACCACTCAGTTTCCTCTTCCGGAATCGGCAAATCTCCTCGCGGGTCGTCGCACTCGCACCTATCGCCGCCAACCCTATTGTGATAAGCATCTTCACCTATTTGTTTCACAGTGCATGTGGCGTAGTGCGTAGGAGTGGTACCATACTGCATGCTTTTAATAGGCACCCAAATGCACAGTCGTTGCCTGGTGCAGGCAGCGCGAAGTGAGCGTTATTGTATTCCAGCTCTAGTGGCATCATATTCCGGCTTAGCCACAAGCTCGACTTCATTTTGGTTACCTTTTGCCATCTTAAAACACTACGCAATAAGAAAACAACAGAACATGCCTCTGGCTGCTTGAGCCACACCAGCTTGACGCACCTTGATGTCTAGTGCCGCAACGATTTTCGCCCAAGTGGGCACGTCAAAATTTCCCGCCCAAATGCACAAACAAGCTGCTGACTCAGGCCGAATTTGGGTAGTGCCTACATAAGCTTGCCGAAGTCGCAAAAATGACAATGCGCATCTCGGGCCACTCAAGCCACACCAGCTCAGCACATATCGGCGTCTCATGCTGCAACGATTCATGCACTGCTTCGCATTACGCAGATGTGAACTACAGTCAAGTCTGACAAATTTTTTTAGTGACTTCGGGTCGTACGTTTTCTCGGTTATTAAGTTTTCTCTCGCATTTTTTTTCCCCAAAGCATATGAATGAGGTTCTACTGCATAGGAATCAACCTGGTCTGTTGAAATATATTTTACCGAATAGGGCTCTTCATTTAGAGGGTCGACTTATAATTGAATACAGAAGAACAGAAATACAGAATAAACACAGAAGAGCTGCATGTTACAGACCAAAACAGGTGCCAAAAACAGGTGCTCAAGACACTACCAATGCTCACCTCAGTCTTTTGGTCCTTAAGCTCGTTGTAAATGATTTTGACCATTATCTCACAAAGAGGACAATTCTCAAAGCCAGCCACAGGAATCTTCTTCGTGGATGCTGGAGTTGGGCATCACAATGTAGAAAAGAGGAAAACCAGTTGTACAAACTCATCTTGCACTGGCCTTGCAGTGGGCATAAAACACAGCTGCCCCTCATCAAAGCATCAGCGACAATGCTAAGGTGACACTTAATTAGCTTCTAAAGGAGATTGAAGCATAGATGGCATGAACACATGAAACATGACCGGTAAACAGAAGCTCACAACAGTCACAAAGAAAAAAAATTAAAGCTACATAGCTAAACGCACCTGAGTGTTTGCTGAATAATAAAACATGATGCTAAGGAACAATCCACCTTTGTGCTCACCAGTAAACTGAGAGCTAATACAGAGACAAGTACTTTAAATTAAACTCTGGGGTTTTACATGCCAAAACTACAACCTTCTTATGAGGCATGTCGTAGGGGAGGACTCGGTTCTTTAACATGTACCTAAATCCAAGTACATGAGTGTTTTTGCATTCTACCCCCATTAGAATGTGGCCGCCATGGCTGGGATCAAACCTGCGACCTCAAGCACAACAGTGCAGCGCCATAGCTATTGCGCTACTGCGGCAGGTTGACAAGTGCTTTGGCAATGCCTACCAGCACCCAGGATTGTCAGACCTCAAACTCAAAAATTATTTTAGAAAAGTAGCCAACGTAGACTACAGATCACAACTACAGTTTCTACAGTTTGCAGAAAGTGGCCAAGCTGTAACCAAATGATCACTACAGTTAACCACACTCCATGTCAGTCAATGAAGGTATGAGAGACAACTTCAACTGTTGGTTTGGATCACTGAAGGCAGACTACTGCTACAGTGCCAGACACGGTTGCTAATGCAAGATGCGCAGAAACACTGGCACTAGATGCTGAAGTAGCTGAAAGGCAGCCAAGAAGAACAGAAGTCAAAGTTCATGTTAAAGAGAAGGTATTTAGAGCACACGGCCTGTACAGAGCATAGCATTGCACATACTTCCGCTTTCGAGCACATTGCTGTCTGACCAAAAAAAAAGTGTGCAGATATTGCATCAGTTGATGCAGGACATTTGCAACTTGATCACTATGAAGGCAGACATCTGAAATCCACAACATATTCCACTACATGTTACTACCTCCATTTGTTAAAGAGACCGACAACCAATTTTTATGGTACCAGTTTGTTTTTTTTATTGCAGCATAAAGCTTACCAGTTAAAGTGGCCAATCCTACAGTGGTACAGTAGAACCCCTGTTGTTATGTTCCCAGGTGCTGCATTTTCCCGGTTGTTACGTCGTTTTCAGCCGGTCCTGGCACAGCTCCCATAGAACCCAATGCATTGGTAACCCTGCTGTTGCGTCGCGACTGTGGGACCGTTCCCGCATCATACGTTGCAAACTGCCACCCCGCGCCGGCCCAAGCGGTTTTGACTTTTCATGTCGCTTGGCTTGGTGGCTTGACGATGGCATTGGCTGCCCAAAGTGCTGGGAGCGACAACTATGACGTATTTTTGGTTTCCGCCAGCAAAAGTATGGCCCTTGAGATCCGTGTTTGCTATCTAAAGATGGTGTCTATGACGCGTTGTGGCCCTAAAATTGGTTTTGGCTCATAGATGTTCCGTATAAAGGACGATAACGCCGATGAACGCGTCTAAATCTCGCGCGTGCAAGAAAGAAAAGCAGGGAGGTAGCGCGCCTTCTGCCATTGCGCTCGAGGCACCGGTGAGGGAGCGAGGGGGGAGGGATAGCAGGCGGCGTTGTACTGTACTCTGGCATATACTATGTCATCAACTGCGTACTGCGCGGCGGTGCGTGGGCCGTATCTCTGCGTTGGGGGCAGAGTTTAAGCAGTGTAGGTGCGTCAGCGGCTCGTAGCTTTGTGTGTGCCGTGTGTTCTTGGCGCTCCGTTTGCGTTGAAGCGATAGACAACAGCACGAAGGTCACTTCGGTCGCTTCTGCAGCAGGCGCTTCCTCACACCATCGTTTGGCACCGCGTGTCTGCGCTCATCGAGTGTGATGTGTTCATGTTTGCTTGTGGACGCTGACACCATGCTTGTTAATGTATAGCGAATGTTTACTATAATATATAAGCGAATATAAGCGAATGTTTACTAGTTTATACGGTCGATAAAACTACTATCCTTACTTTGTATAGCTGTCTACTAATTTGCTATCGCAATCGATGCTTCGGCTTTCGGACGAAACTACAACTTTTTTTCACACGTAAGAATTAAAATAATGTGTGCAGTTCAACACTACTCCCCTTTCTCAATTTTTCCTGTTTGTCGGCTCTTGCGTTTCCCAGCTCTTACGGTTTCTTTTTACGGTCCCGTGAAAAACGCATCGGCGGGGTTCTACTGTTTCATGAAAAACGTTCTAGAACATTTTTTTATTATCAGAATTTTTCTATTTGCAGTCGCAATCATGTTTATGAAGTCGTATGCTGTAAACAGCGATAGGTCAGCAAGATAACGAACCTATGCTGGCATTGGTGAGAAGTGGTAACATATGACAGTAGTGCTATTCCTGTAGTGCTAGCACCCATTTACGTCACAATTAGTCTATGACATTTTGGATCTCACAGGGAGACCACAGAACTCTGGGTACTGACTCCAAAACTTGTGGGGATCGAGGTGCCTCCCCGCACCTCGTCCCCCAGCTCGCGCGTGGCACTTAACTCATTCTGCGGGAACCGCCGCCATAATGGCAACATGGTGGACATGGCTAGCACGCCGGACCTACTTTCCCGTGCAAACCGTGCTATGCTGTATCTAGGGTGAATACACCCGTGTTTGTTGGCAATCTGACTCCGGAGCCTTCTCTGCACCGTGTCTGAGAGTCATCGAACCCTGCTGTAGCGCCTTTGTGTGTTGCGGAGTGGAGGAGCGTCGTGCCCTTTCCTGACCATCGCTCGTAGGGTAAGCCCTGTGCAAACCCATCTCCCCAAACTTTCACGCATACGAAAGCACTCATGTGCGCCGCCATGCAATGAGGGACCCCTCTATAACCTCCAGCACGCATGATGTGGAAGGAGCAGGAGCCTTGCACGGGGGTTGAAGGGTAATCTTTAATTGACAGTAACTCCACTTGTACACAACGCATTCAAATACTTCCTGCTGGAGGATCTTCATGAAATGATGCTCCTGATTGCCAAGCACATTTACACAACTTTGTTCAAGAGTGCCGTAGGACACCTTTAAAGCAGCTCTTCAATGCAAGGTTAAACAGGTACTTTTTAATCCCTTATTAGCCTATTGTGGGTGTTGCCAATGCCATCAGCTGCCAAGAGAGTGCTGACATCAGAGTACTGTACTTAGCGTATACTAATCTGTTCTAAAAATGTGTATTTCTTGTCAACCACAGCAGCATGCCGCAGTCATTTTTGGCAGTGGATGTGGCAAAATAAGCTGTTCCTTGCGATTGGTTGGTCACACACTTTGTGCATCACTTCCTCTTCCTCGACAAACAAAAAAAGCAATATGCTGAAGTTTTACGGCATTTTCAACTAGAAAGCAATCACGAAAATAAACATTAAAATATATTAAGGGTGTAATTATGACATGGGGACAGAAATGGGGGTCTTGTCACCATTGGCATGTAGCACATGGAGCTGCAGCAGCAGAGTTCAATTTACCACAGATGCATGCTATTTATAGTTCACCTATGAATAGCACTTAAAGACGAGCTCGGACTTCGTGCTGCAGATAAGGTTGCGCAAAGAAACACTGCTGAGGTTTTCACGTGAAACAAGAATTTACGCGTTCACATAAGTGTAAGGCAGCGTAGGAGCAAAAGCTCATTTCACAGACGTACAAACAAAGTGTAGAAATCGATATGCATGGTGTGCAAGCACTCAGGCTGCCACACAATGGCAGACACTGTTAAATGAAAATGGCAGGGTCATTCATGCTGCACAAATGGGTACACACAAACAGAAAGTGCAACAGGATAAGCTGCGAGGCACCAAGACGCAAGTTTTGTGAAGACACTGATGCTTTAGGTCGACAAGCTTCCCGCTATCAACTGTAAGGACAACAAATGGACAAAGAAGGGCCCACACGCAGCCACAGCTTATGAGGTGCACACTTAGTTAAGGGGAGTGCGGTCATGTAGAAATAATTTCTGAAGCACATTTTTTTTTTTTTTTTTTTTTTAATACAGGTACAAATTTAGGGGTGGGACTCTTACACAAGAGCACATGGTACCTGTCTTTTTCTGGACGCTCCTTCTTAGTAGTCCCAAACTTAATGTTCTTATTTCTACTTCTGTGCACTAAAAGCAATGTGATCCACCTCGATTTTCCCGGCAGCTGCCCACCCTTTCTTTTTCACTCAGGAGGAAGCTGAGATCAGGGAATCCTGCTCGGCTCTCACCTGACCCACCCATGGAATCACTAGCATTGGTACGTGCTACCAAAAAGACGTAATCAAATAGTGTGGGCACTGGCTGTGGTGACAAGGCCACCTTGATATGCAAGCTACCGGTACACTGTCATGAAAATGTAGCTGTCAATGGAAGCAACTTATGACGTCGTTGGGCAAGTGAAATGCAAAAATAGATGCTTTCATTTTCAATTTCGAGATTGAATAACTTTAGTTTGCACACGCCAATTTTCACAATTCACTTTGCATTGAAGTCAGGACCCCACAATGAATCCTTTGAAGCAAAGTGATTTACAGTCAAAGTAATGTCATAGGGCCCCTGTAATGACAGTGGTTTGAAGGTGCCTGTAGGAGAGTGGTACTATAAGAGGAGCCTAAAACATTGCATGTGGCTACTATGATAAATGGGTGACACTCACCGGAGGGGCACAGACCAAGTTCTTTGCACACTTGGTCAGGGACAAGTTCCTGGAGGAGAAGGTTGACCAGCATGTCATAATAGGTGTTGACCATGTCAACACACTTCTGCTCCATTGAGCCGGGCAGTAGAGTGCACACTTTGTCCAGTGCTTCCTTCACCTTCTCCTGAAGAGAACAATCCAAAGCCAATGGTTAGGAAAGGGGAAAGCTCTGACAACTAAGCAAAAGAAAGAACTGTACTATTTTGTGCCCATGCCTATCTGCTCCAAATGTTCTTTTAATTCCAATAAACAAACTGGAATGCAAAATATCAGATTAATTAAAAAGAAACATTGCAAGATGGGAAATTTGTGCAGAAAATAGAGTTGAAAGCATGTACATGGAACACTTGTACACGGTCAAATACACTAGGTGCAAAAATTAAATTTATTTTGCAGCAAGAATCTTCCTTCATTTCTATGCAATGTCTAAATTACCACATCATACTAACTTTCCTCAAGAGACTTACACTATAAATTCATTTTGATATGTTCTTCATGGATCTCCTTTCGTAGTCACTTTTTTAACATTGCAAATGAATTGTAGCAGGCACCCTTAAAGGTACTGAAATGCAATACCTACTAGACCATTTAATTTAAGGATACGTTTTTCTACCGCACAGTAGAAATCTCACTATCGAATGTACCTAGGCCCATAACGATCATTAAAGAAAGCATACAAAAATTTTAAGCAGACTTTTCAAATTTCTGCAAACTCTTCAGTGTACTTTGCATGGTGTTACGTTTGGTGTATTCATTGAAGAGCGGAGGCTGGGGTCATTGTGATATTGACGTCGCACGACATTCCACTCAGTCAACGTGGAATGCTGACAAATTTAGAATTCCTGCAAGAGGGAACGTCTATTCTATCCAAACAACTTGCCCAAGACCTCACTGTGGAGCGGTCTTCGGAGGAATGAGTTATTCAAGGTGTGGGCCAATTGCCGAAAAAGGGGTGCACGAGTATTCAGCAAGCTGCCGAAGCCGACCACATTCAAAACGCTGCTAATCCACCTTTTGCAAGCTTCAAGCGCGCATGCATCGTACCCTAAAGGCGAGTGCCAGATATGTTTTGTACAGCGTCGGCAGTACATGGTGCAGATGACGTGCGTGCTGCCTAGCTGGGAGAATGCGTCAATGGGAGACATATATTATCATACTAGGATGACGCCGACACGACTGACGACAGTGAATCGTCGTTGTGTGACAAGCTTTTTTGTTAACGACACAGACAAAACCAGTCTGATGATCGGCTAAGTGAAAACATTGCACCGACAATGCAAATGTTGCATAAACTACACTTCAATGTATATTATTGACGCTCAAACTGAGTCGAAACGTACATCCTAAGTTGAAATACACGATTTACAGCCCTTGCCAGCTGTCCATATCAAGTTCGAGATGGTATTGATATCGTTCAGTGCAGCTTAATTAGGCATAGCACAGTAGACGAGTTCGTGCACTACCAGCGGTCCTGAACTACAGGATAAGCAAGTAGGATGAATGAAACTGCTTTTATAGTTCAGTCCTGGCCATACCGACTTGAAGTGAACCACTCTTAGCATAGTACGATGCACAGACAAAAAGTGTGAAGCAGCGACAAAGCGTGGTAACAACACCAGTATGTCACCGTTCTTGATCGAAGGCTGCCGGTCGCACTTCGGCCCTTTCATGAACAAAATGAGACTACGGTAAAACCTCGATAACTCGAACTCGGTTAATTCAAAATTTCGGTTAATTCAAGAATTTGAGCGGTCCCGTCATTTTTGGTGCAAATTCTACCGGATAATTTGAATAGCCCGCGCAGCTCTATTTGGATAATTTGTAGTTTCCGGCTGGCAGCTACGTGCGACTCCTACGTTAGGGCGCTCCATACAGTCGCCGACCGGTTTTCCGGACCACGGGGACCGAAAAGTAGCCCGAAAAACTCGTTCGGCCAAAAAGAAAATTTATTAAGCTGCTTAGTGCGGCTTAAAAAAATCTCTAATAATGCCCTGCCTCATACTAGGCTTGGAGGAGATCAGACTTGCTTGGATTTGCGCAAGAGTGACGTCATCTCCATGTGCAGTCAACACGAGTCTCACCACGTTGGCGATCTCGGCCAACGAAGTTTCACCATGGAGATCGAAGAAACGAGCTTCACACCACTTGGCTCTCGCGAAGGCTCAAGAGGTGGTGCTGATCACCGAGACAGACCTGCTCCCTTTACGCACCACGTTCAAAATAGTAACCAAAACTTAAGAAAAAAAAAAATCCCACATTAAATGATTCTGACGATATTGCTGACAGCAAAAAGAAAGCAAAAAGAAAAAGTGCCGTCCTCTTGAGAGTTTTGTCAGCCAAGAAAAAGCAGGCATGGCCTCAGAGACTGGAGGATGGTGCACGCTCACTGGTTATAACGCGCACCTCCCATTCTTAGCGGTTATAGAATGGGCCCCTGGAAGCCAAGGCAGCCGAAAATCCCACATGGTGGCCTCCAAGATTGGGTAGCGTGGCTCGGAATGAGTGATTTAGTCCGGAAAATCTAACTTTATGGCTTCAATTTGTCTGAAAAATCGTTGCGAAAATGCATTAGCTCAATGGGAACCCTGACGGTGCATTTTTGAAGTCCGGAATATCCAGCAAGTCCAATTTTTTGGAGTCAAGCACCCGCGCTCCCACTTTAGCGATGGTTATTCCGTGAACATCGTCCACAGCTTTGTTGAGTGCAGCGAGGGTGATATTCATATGCTACGTGTTGTGAGCCAGCTGGAGAACATAGCACTTCGGGCGGCGAGCTACCGCACCAAGCAATCCCGCATCAGCGATTATTACTTCCAAGTAATCTTTCTCGAACATGAAAAATAAAGTTGATTTCTTTTTGCAGCAAGTTCTTCCTCGTTTTTTTTTTCTTCATTTCGGTTAATTCGAAAATCCGCTTAATTCGAAGAATTTTCGTAGTCCGGCGGCCTTCAAATTATCAAGGTTTTACTGTACATAGAGCGGTAGATCTGTGTGTATGGTCATGCTGATAAACTTTTTAGTTACCAAAAAGCGCAGTTTGCCTCTTATGCCAAGCAGGCAGCAAGTGATGGCCCCTTCCATACTGCAGCATAAACAACTACCTCGCTCAGTTGTCACGGGAGTACAACAGTCATTGCCGTTTTCACTTGAAAGCTACACGCTCTCTAAATGAGTGCTTATGTGCACAGAGTTTACTCCAACAATATCCTATCAAACACACCAAACTATATGCCTGATGAAGAGCATGAATAAAGTGAGACCTAGCTATCAAAATCAGCAGTAACTGCCCTCTCGGATGCCGTTCTTGAAGTGCCCAGGATGCTCATACCTGCTCGTCTCAGTGTGATAAGATGCTTCTCATACGCACTTACCTGTACGCTTTGCAGCTTATGTCAGCAGTGTGTGGTTTCCACTGTATTTGAAGTGAACAGCGATCAGTGGCCCCCCTTATACAGTGCAGTCCACATATAACGATACCACATATAACGATAAATCGGTTATAACGATGAGTCAAGCTAAGAGTATCAACTTATGCATTAGGGCTACGAGAAAAAAAAAAAAACATATAATAACAATATGTTATTCACTGCATATCGGATATAACGATTGAAATTTTGCTTCTGGGTGGTGTTTTTAATGCAGAATAATCGTGAAAATTACGTTCCTACGTTGCCCTTAACCGAGACGGGGCGGAAAGTTTGCCTACGCGAGTTCGTATCTGCCGCCATCACCGCGCAGCGCATCCTGGCCGCGCGCCGATTGCGAAAGCCACGGAGGGCATCGCAAGTTAGTAAGTTTGTTAACTTAGGTTTTTGGTTCGTGTACCGTCAAGTTTCACCACAGTTGGTGCAGCGTGCACAAGATGGCGCCAGCTGCTTCGCCCCCGCGTCAGTGGCGGTCGCGCGAGGAGAGGGTGGAAGAAAGGCGATAAGCGAAGGCAACGCCTCCTCTGGCGAGGGGCGCCTGCGCTCCCTGCCGCGCGCTCTCTCAACGGAAGCAGAGGCAGGTGCGTCCCTTGAGACGAAACTGATTTTTCAAGAGGGAAAAGAAAGCGATAAGCACGCGGCGCCTGCATGGCCCTGCGCTCCCTTTACAATCTCCGTCTCTCAGCGAGCGCGGAAATGCACCGCGGAAGCAGCGGAAGGTGCGCCGACAAAGCGCAAAGCTGCGTCTCTCGAGACGAAGCTGCACATTTTGCAAGACTCGAGCTCGCGCAGTGGATGATATCGATGATTATGAAAACTGGGAGCGCCACGATCATGAAGGCTAGAAGCAGTGTCCATGCCGATCAACGGAAAAGGCGGGCTTCATGCGCCACAACGAAACCCCCATGAGCGAAACCAACACGGTGGTGTCTGAACTCTGGGAGCCCGTCGCTACTGACGATGAAATAGGTGGTGCTTCGATGCAGGAGCTTCTGAGTGCAAATAGTGCTGCCTCGTTCTGCGAAGAGAACTCCGACGGGGCGATCGTTGTCGCGACAGACGGCGGCGTTGTGCGACGGAGGCGACAGCAGCAGCAGTGACGACGAGATTGACAACGGCCCATCTTTGACACCGACCCCGAGGTTCAACCAAAGTGCAACGTCGTTGATCGAGTCGCTCATTGAATTCATGCACGCTAAATTATAGCCGCTAATGTTCGCGCAACAGATGGACGTGATGCACACGGCGGTTGTGAATCCGAAACTTCCGCGAAAGCAAGTGCAGATTTCTATTTCAGCGTGCCTAACGATGGAGACGCTATTTAGAGGTATAAATAAAAGTTTTATTTTTCACCGGCCTACTTTCTACAACGTCGATTTTTTTATCGCAAGTGGCAGTTTCGGTTTCGGGACTGCAAAGGTATATTCGGCATTTTTTTTTTTCTTTTCAAGCAGTCCAGATATAGCGATGATCGGTTATAACGCTCGGATTTCTCGTTTTTCTCGATATCGTTATAAGTGGACTGCACTGTATGTGCCCATGTAAACAAATGCACCATTCTAGTGTCGTATAAACACTCTGCGCGCACTATCCCCCCTTAAAGAGCTACAGCAACTATGGTCGAAACTGAACTATAAGAGCAGTTTCCATCGTTCTATTGCATACGTTCAGTGAAGGTCTAAAACTGGCAAATGCACAAACTTGGCTGCTACACTACAGCTAACCTTCGCCGAGCAGAATCGACCTTGGCTCAAACTTGATGTGGGCGGCTGGCAAGTGCTCAAGTTTCTGCATTTCAACTTCCAAAGCATGTTTGTATTCATATTGGGCACGACTAAATATAAATACAAGCATAGGCATTGTGGCACTCGTGTTATGGTGCGATGTATTCATTCAGTGGCCCGTCACACAGCGATTGGCTTTGTCGGGGTAGCTGCACGAAAACCCATCATCACATTTCGACGGTTCACGATTGTCGGTCTCGCCAGAGTTTTTGTCAGCATCGGTGTCCTGCCCAGGAAGCACCCAGTAACACAATAAAAAATTACAAGAACGACTCACAAACGCACAAAAACTAGGGGTGTGCGAATATCAAAATTTTCGAATACAAATACTAAGCTTTGAATAGTGAATCGAATATCAAACAATGATATGCACATGCATTTATTAGCAAGTTGGGTTATCTTGTTATGTTGGCACCTCGCAATTACATTGTCAGTGTTAAACAACTAAACTAGTAAGCCGTTATGCTAAAACATTGTGTATCTGGCTCATGTTAACTTGGAAAATTTAGTTAGTCCTTCCCTCTAGTAGTGCTCGCCAGCCTGTGCCTTATTATACCGCATCAACTGCCCGTTAACTCGGAGGCATTCGACCCTGTGCCAGTCGTCACTCATCGCACTTGCTGTCAAGCAATAAACTCAAAATTGCAGGTGGCGCTGCAAAAAAAAAAAAAAAAGTGCACACATGCGGTCCACAAACCCGTGCCCTTGCTATTGAGAGGCTGGCTTTTCAGTTTAGACATTTAGTGGCTATGTGTGCTTTACAGGTAAACGGAAGGAAATGCCAAGACATTGCTGCGCCCAAGGCAGTTATAACAGCATCGTCGGTCGTGACACGCGGTCGCACACATTTCCTAGAGATGAGAAGGTGCCTAAACTTTGGATACGTGCCTGTCAGCCATTGCGCCCAGCCTGGAGACCTCTAAAAAATGACTTAGTTTGTGCGGACCACTTCGTCGACGATGATTATGTGACCAGCCTGGTTGGGCTGAAACGCCTCGGCAACGTCTAAAGCCCGACACTGTGCCCTCGGTCTTCTCACGAAAACGCAAGGCAGAAAGGATCAGCGGCGCGTTTGAAAAGCGGAGGCGAAAAGAGGTAGGTACTGTTTTCGCTCATTTGCAGCCTTCTTCTGCAGTTGCTCATGCCGACGGCATAAACTACTATTCAGTCATCCACGCAGTGTTGAAGTCATTCACGCAGTGTTGAAGTCATTCACGCAGTGTTGAAGTACTCCGCAGCTGCCTCGCCTGCGTGAGCTCTTGAAAAAGCAAGTGTAAAGTGGAAATGACAAATAATTCTTGCACAAGTGTCTAGGTGCAGAGCAAAATCTTCGCGCTACAGTTCGCGAAAACCTGACCGGCACGTCCACAGCCGCTTGCTCTTCTTCATCGCTTGACACGGAAGGCTCGTAACCGTAAACAGTTATATTTCTTGCCAAGTTGGAATGGTCCTCGTCTTCAGATGTGTACTCATCGCTGGTAGAGTCACCAGAACTTGAATCTATGCTCGCGAGGGCGGCGTCGGCGCGCTTCGAATGACCGCGGCAGGCCGGCGTGGTGCGCGCTCACAAAAACGCCAAAAATTAAGCCATTGGCTGAAAAATGAGCTAAGTGACTACTTCTTTTCGGTGTAATCGCACACTAAGGATTCATTTTCAGCATGTAAAATTTTCCGATTTTGTGTCCGTATCCCTTTAAGGAGTCATGTTGCGTGCCAGCAGGTGTGCTCTCCCAAAATTATATAGTGTGCTCCTCCAGAGTGTAGTGTGCTACGAGTTAACATGTACTGCACTCCGTACTTCTGCCAGTACGAGTATGCCTTTGTCTTTAAATAAGTTTGCCTTCCCATGAAAATAAACACCTGTTCTATTCCTCCAACCTCTTTACCTCACACTTATCCGCAAGGAAGCAACTTTCGTCAAGAAGGTACAAACAACGGCATGGGCCTAACTAAGTTAGCCTTTGTGTGACACCCCGGTAGCGTAGATGAGCTACCTCTCTTCAAGACACACCGGTGGCATAGGCTAGAGCACAATCCTTTGTGTGACACCTGACACCGTGACCACCATACCCAATCCCTACAATGGACACTGCTAACCCTAAAAATTCATAGAAGTAGTTGCAGCATACCACAAGAACTCTGTAAATTGAAATGAGTGCAGCCTTTACAAATGTCTGCAATGTCTAACAAGCAGCTGCAACAACTTAGAGGTACGCTTGACATGCTGAAATGTTCTTTTCCTTATTGTCAATCCCTGCAGCATTTTAGGAGGGGTGGAGGGTGCACTCAACACATGTTGACAAGTGGCACCTAGAAAAAGTCAAGAAGGTGGGCAAGCGGAGAAGACACTTTTTGAGGGAGACAAAGGGAGAGAACGTATGAGAGCACATAAGAACACGCAAGCTGAAGTGCCAGGTGTAGAATAATGTGCATTGAGTTAGGCTGACCAAAAACGCACCATCCTAAATATACGCCTGCTTATAACGAACCTCCATATAACGAATTCCTGGATATAACAAAGTTTTTCTATTCCCCACCGTTACTCCATAGAAGCACATGTATTTGAGACCTCTACGTAACGAAGTGGCAGCGGGAGACCCCCTGGATATAACGAATTTTCCCCTCCGACAACCTAGAGATTTCACCCCAAATATTGTCATTTTTGCACGAGCAGCAACCGGAAGCACCTTCTCCGCCGCGATGGAATGCGAAGCGGCGGCGTCGCGCTTGGCGCGCTCGAATTCACGGCGACTGTGAGGCGAGAGCGAGCGCACGTGTGCGTGTGTGCGCGAGGCGGGCCTGCATCCCTCGACCCGGCGATCTTGCCGCCATGGGCGTGACCTTTCCCCCTCCCTTCATTCTAACCTGATCCCGCCGCTTGCTGCAGCTGGCCTAGTCCGCCAAGCCAGCACTCTCCTTTTCCAGTTGATGTAGCCGAAGGAAAAAAAAAAAGTTTTTTTTTTTTTCAACGTGTTGGCAGCGCCACTCTTTTTGGTTACTGCGCAAGTCTCTGCACTTCACTTCACTAACCTTGACACTAGGCGACACTACACGACGCTACGACGCCATCGTGTCACTGGCTCTTCTTTTGCGACGCATCGCGCTTGTGCAAAACGACACGCGTCCATGCATCCAGTACCTTGTGCGACATTCCAAGGATGAGTGCTTCGACGAAGAAACACAAGATATGTAATAGATTTTTTTCCTCTCTTTTGGTCACGGAAAACGGGTGCATGTTACAATCGAGGGGCGTTAGAATCGAGTAATACGGTAAGCTATTCTTTTTCGAATTTTCGTGCCATAACTGCATATAACGAAATCCTCTTTATAATGAAGTTTTTCGGGAATTTGTCAATTTCATTATATCCAGGTTTAACTGTATAATATGGCAATACCTCGCAGTGATGAGAGCATCACTTTTCAACAAAAACCATCTGTAGATTAAAAAAAAAAGACAGAACATTGAAGACTGAATGTGCAAAGCAAAAGCTTTAAATACAGCACAGAAATAATTTTTGATAAAATATAGGGCTCATATAAATAATTGGCATTTGAGCCAAATTTCAGACATTTCAAGGATGCTGAAGCCAAAATTCAAAGAGTGGGGGAACAAACCTTATTCATACACCATACACTGAAAAATAGTGAAATCTCCTTTTTAGCAGCAATTTCTTGCAGCTTCTTCTTTCTGGGGTTTTACGTGCCAAACCCAGTTCTGATTATGAGGCACACCGTAGTGGAGGGCTCCGGATTATTTTTGACCACCTGGGGTTCTTTAACCGTGCACTACAACGCAAGCACACGGGCGTTTTTGCATTTCGCCTCCATCGAAATGCGACCGCCGCGGCCGGGATTCGATCCCGCAATCTCGTGCTCAGCAGCGCAATGCCTGAGCTGACTGAGCCACCCCGGCGGGTAATTTCTTGCAGCTAATTTAATTTTCCCATTGCAATGATGCCATTTGATTTCTGGCATGATGGTTAGTAGTGTACGACTTCAGTCAAAGATACTTATGTTAATGCCAAATGGCTGAAATGTACTTTCCGCCAGGCATTTCTAGGGCACGAAAATGAAGCCACAATGGCTGCAGTGTAAACCAACTACCAAAACAACAAAATGGTGGCATGGCTTGGTCGCTTGACCTGGTTTTGGCTATATCCCCGATGGAAACGGATTTAAACAAGCCTGTCATCGTTGGCTGTGGACACACTACATTGAAATGGTTTAGCAACACTCCCTAAAGAAAATAATCTGGAATTGTTTCCCAATAGATGGTGTCTATGGCATAGCTTCCTATGTGGAGTTTGTTGTTCTGAAAGCTCAAAAGTCACCATTAACCCCAGTTTTCAAGAAATTTGAGAAAAAGGCACATTTATTGTTAAGGAATTTTAACGCACATTCACGCTTGTTGGTAAAGGGGGCCTTACTATATCAGCTTCCATGGCTCAACATTGGTGAGTATTTACCATTACACTGACACTGAAAGCATATGTGCTTCAAAAAATGGCAAAACAAACCTCAGTTCTCTCATCCTTCACTTCGTCATAGAGAAACTTGACCACAACCATACACAGGTCACATGTGTCATCTGAGACTTTCTTGGGCGGAACAACAGGCATAGATACATTTGCTGGAATAGTACAAAGCACAAAAGGGATGCATTAATTGTAACACCAACACCATAATAATGCACTATTGTTAGCTAAAGGTCGGAGACCACAGATGCTGCAAAAAATCTTTTTTCTTCTTCTTAACTTTGCAGCCTCAACGTGCAGTTTAAAATGTAGTGGTATATTTCATGAATAGTCCCCTACTGGTCCATTTCATGAAACTGTAAAACTTAAATAGGTCTCATTAAAAAGAAAAAGTATTGACTTGGTAAAAAGGAGACACTTATGCTTGTAGTGATACTATTGTTGGAATGTACCACAAGCAAAGGTTGCTACACAGGCCTACCTCTATGCTAACTCCCCCCCCCTATGAAGGGCCCTATTTTTTTCAACCAGCTAATATTTAAATACTGATCCCCCTTTTCATGTCGAACTAAAAAAATAGAACATGGCTGCAAAATTGTTTTGCAATAACCATCCTGCTGCCAACTCCACAAAGCAACCAACCAATCTGCAGGCACGAGGCATTACAGGTTGTCAACAAACAACAAATAAACAAAGCAAAGGTGCAATGACATCCCACTCACTTGAGGCACAGAAGCCCAGTTGCTGACAGATCTGCTCGGGGGTGAACTCCTGAAGGACGAGGGATATGACCATGTCCACGTAGGTGTTGATCGTGCTGATGCACTTGTCCCTGCTGCTGCTTGGGAACAGTTGACAAAGTTTCTCAACTATGCGCTTGACTTCTTCCTGCACAGATTCACAGAAGAACATAGTATCATGTACCATGCATATACCTCTAATTCAAACTTGGAGGTGCACACTTGTATTCCTGGTGCCAAAGCTGCTTGGTACCAATAAGCTACATAGCTCATATCCAAGAAGCATCAATGAAAAATCCCCAAGAGCAGAAATACTAATGCCCAGGCGCAGTTATATATCAGTAACAGCTTCAAGATTTGCCTTATTGATGCCACGAAGTTGAAATGAAGACAAGTGCAACTGGCATTTGGGCTATGTACAAACCACAATGACAAAAACAACACAATGTCAAATGAAATAAAACGAAGTTAAGTATATTAAGTATATGCAAACTTTTGCATCGCTACTTGTAATAAAAAAATGTATACGTATACGCATATGGCACTTGATGCTCCTAGTTCCTCCACTCATTTGAGCAGCTGTGATGTGGACACCAGCTACCCATTTAGAATGACTTACTAGTAGTATTCACTGATGCAGCCTTTACTGTCCTCATACAATGCACACTGTACACAATTTCCGCTCTGCTAATTTATCCAAGCACTTGTAGGCAGCAAATGACAACCTTCAAACTGAGGGAATCCTGCCGTGTCTATTACAATGATCAGTACTTTGGTGCCCTTGCTTGCCTTTCAGCACCACGTTAATAAAGACTACAAAATTCTTTTATGGCTTCTTTTTCATCTTAACACTTCTGAATGCCATAGCTATCAGCAGAATACAGAAATAACAGCCGAGTGTCACGATTATTCTAAGGCAGAAATCATTTCAACATACAAAACTTCTCTCTGTCGTGCCTTGTAGCACAGGACATAACCATGTCCTGGCTCAACTGGGCATGATTATAGGCAGCTAACGTCAAGCATTAAAATTGTTCTCAGGATGTTAAGGCAAAAAGTACTCATACAAGCTTCTGACAAAGGATGCACATCTCTCCTCCAGAAACTTTAATGCACAATCATAAAACTTAATTCATAGAATGCAGTTTTGTAACACTGTTGATGAGATTTAAGTGTAACACTAAGAAATGATTAAGCCACAAACCTCAGTTTCTTTCTTCTTGAGCTCATCATAGAAGAATTCGACAGTCAGCTTGCAGTAGTCGCAATCTGGCGAGTCCAAAACAGCCCCAACTTTCTGAGGCAGTGCTACCAAAAAAGGAAAAGATTACTGAGAGATGACTGCGCCGATGTTTGTACAAAATAAGCTAAAGACAACACCTAAAGCTAAAGCTTTTAAGGCAGCAATACAACTCGCTGGAATGCCAGTTTTCCTATCTATGAATATAGCATTTAAAATCTGCTCCCTGGTCGGCAGGGCAAAAACAAAACTTGGTATATACCAACGCTCCATATAGCTAAAACCCTGCAAATATCTTCTCTTTCTCTTTCAACTGAAGATGCAATTATAAAGCATTTAATCTCTATAGTTGGCAGGTTACTATCACACACTACAAAATACAGATTGAACAAGGCTGAAGAAAAACGACACTACCTCACAGGGGAAAAAAAAAGAAAAGCCATGTTCTTCCCTCACCAGATGAGCTTTCGTCAAAGCCTCAATTATACTAGATTGAACAAGGAGTACCATATTTAGTATGCAAGCATGGTTTGCAAAGAGGCCTTCCACCAGCAAACAGCACAAATGTGTGCTTCAGTAGAGTGTTGAATTTGGCTGGTTGGTACACCCGTGAGCAAAAGTATACGGACCACAGGGTCACCGAAAAAAACTGAATTTCTTTGTAAATTAACATGCATAAATTGAAATTGACAAGACATTTGAAAGTTCGCAATGCCAAGTTTGGATTGCAGTCCTCAATTTCAAGTTACATTCGCAGGCAGCTGAAAAAAATCGGCTTTATCCTGGTCCGTATACTTTTGCTCACAGGTGTACATTACTGAACTTGAAGTAAACGCTAGAAAACAGGACGGTGACAAAAGGAGACACACAAAGCAATGACGAGAGGAGCGAACGAAGCGTGTGCACGGCTTTCAGTGACATGGCTATTGCTTATCAGAGATGGCAACATGTCCTTTTCACGTGCTGTCATGGAAGAAGCTGTTGCACTGTCAAGCCGATGCTGGGAGCGGCGGCCACTCACTTCACCACAGTCTGCACGCACGCTTCATTCTCGCGAAACACGGCTGAGAGCGCTACAATACGATTGCGTATGAATGCAGTTTCCAGGCTTTCTTATATGCCAGAAAAAAGCACCACGCAAGAGGTACGTAGCTACAAAAAAACTGGAATAATATATTGGTTATAACAATGAGAAGGTGCTGCACCGTCAACTTTTGTATGTTTTCTATGATGAAATAACTCGCTTACTACAATGCCCCCATGCCACATTATCGGTTATAACGATGAAGTCTGGCTACTGGGTGTCCGTGCCGAAAGGGAATGGAATGCGAACTCCTTGAAAAGAAAGAAAAAGAAATTTGAGCCGTTGCAAGCAGCCCCGCTTTGTTTTACATCCTTCTCCGCATTGCCAGCTTCGCGCACCTCTGTCCCGTTGTCCTTCCAACCCTCTGGACACGAATGGGCTGCGCCCATAGCTCTACGCTGCGCCACACTCCGAAACACGAATGGACCACGTCAACTGCGCTGATAGCGCTGCCAGGTGGAGCGCCACAAATGTGCGATGCAATAGAGCCAAAAACGGCGTTAGTGTCCACCGTAACGAAGCGACGGAGTTCGCATCGCCATAGTCATCAGTGAAAGTCGTACTCGAATGACAGCAATGCCGGAACGCTTCGTGCTTATTTATGCCTTTAAAGCCTTTATTCTTGCGTTTACCGGCGCGCATAGCACCGCATTGGCCGCATGCTTTCATGACTGCGTAGTTACTATTCCATGGGGGCTGATGCCCTGGAGTTTTGAAAGTCTGTGGCGCAGCCTGGTGGCGTGCAGCGAAGTTGGCTGGGTAGGTTAAGATGGACGGCGTCTCTTGAGTTACAGAGGTCTCACTCGCTTTGTACGTTGTATTGAATTCTTTTGAGCAGTTTTCAGACTCGAAAAGTGCTTGAAACGTACGCATGACCTTGTGCACTGCCGCCTGCATCGTCGGATATGGAAAGCAAGTGCTCTCCGTTTCGACAAATGATGTCAAAAGCAGGGGCACCTGACGATTACGCTGGGCAGCGCACTGTCCCGAAGCGCAGTAGCCACCGTTATTGTTGCTTGGTAAATTATAATGAACATGAGGGTCATAATCCTGATGTGTGGTTCTATTGGTTCCCTGGAAAGCCATATCAAGCAAACGAGGGGAGCGCTGGATACGTGCTGTTCAACGTGTGAAGTACGCAAGAGAAACGCTGTCTGCAACGTATATACATGCGAGGTATTCCCAGTCAATACATGTAGGGTAAGTAACGTTGCTCGTTCACCTGCCGAGCGCCCCGAATGAATTAATGTGGTTAACCAGGCAAAGTTAACAAAGGACTCCATCAATACCACAGAATACCAACCCAAAGTATTTTCGGAGCGCGCAGCCGACACGGGGTAGATTACAAAACCACGGCTGTCAGCAGGCGAATTTGCGGACTGCCACCGTGCACATACACAATTTGAAGAATTTTGTGGAGACAAATGTTGGAAATTAGGCGTAACTGCCGTGCATGCTGCAAAAGTGCTTGCGCAATTGACTGTGCTGCAGAAACGGCATAGAGCCACGGCCGACGGCCGTGCACAGCAGTCGTCGATGGATCTTTCATGATTCTGTTTTGTCATTTATTACAGATCATTTTGGGTTTTTTAAGAGCAATCTCTTCGTCCATTCATTGCTGCTAATCGCGCGAACATGCCTCATAGACCTTTCCTGTATTTCAATGTCGTATAGTCGCCGACCGATTTTCCGGACTTTGCGGGGACCGAAAAATAGTCGGAAAATTCAAACAGGCAGAAAAACTCGTTCATCCTTAAAAAAGAAAATTTATTAGGCTTAGAACGGCATAAAAAATCTTTAATAATGCCCTGCCTCGATCGATCAGATTTGCTTGTATTTGCGCAAGACTGACGTCGCCTCTGCATACAGTCGACAAGAGCGTCACCGCGTTAGGCGATCTCCATTAGCGGAGATCGCCATGGAGATCGAAGAAACGAGCCCCGTTACTTCGCATGTGGCCTCTGTGATCAGCTCTGACAGCGTGCCGTTCGCTCCGGCCTTCCCATTCGGTACGTAGCCCAGCAGAGAAGTGTAATCTTGCAAACTCCGCAATGCTCTGTAACAAGTCAGCGATGACGCGCTGCCAGAGCTGATTGCGGAGGCCACGCTTCGCACCACTTGGCTCTCGCGAAGGCACCGGCGGTGGCGCCGATCACACAAATGTGAAGCCGCACACGTCTCCGAGGCGCACACACCACGTGCAAAATAGAAATAGCAACGGAACTTAAAAAAAAGAAAGAAAGAAACCGATTTCACAAAGTCATTAAGACGATAGTGTTGACCGAAAAAAAGAAAGAAAAAAGTGTCATCCCCTAGAGCGTTCTGTCAGCTGAAGAGAAGCGGGCATGGCTCCAGAGACGCGAGGATGGCGCGTATTTTCCGATCTCGGAGGCTATAGAGCGGGCCACTGGAAGCCAAGCCTGGGCAAGCCAGCGGAAAATCCAACATGGCGGCATCCAAGAACGGGTAGCGTGGCTCAGAACGAGTGATTTAGTCCGGAAAATCGAACTTTGGGAATTCATCCGAAAAATTGGTCGCGAAAACGCATTAGCTCTAGGGAACCCTGACGGTGCATTTATGAAGTCCGGAATATCCAACAAGTCCGAATTTTTGGAGTCCAAAAAGTTTGTCGGCGACTGTATGACATTCGCTGAACTTGCGAGTGGCAGCGCGGCGAAATAGTCTCTGCGATCTCATGCACGTTGTAAACGTACTAGGCGTTGAACAGCTTCCTGCCTTTTCGATGAGTGCTTGGCCTGAAGAATTCTTGCACGCCTGAAATTCGCCAAAATCCAAACCGTAGCAAAAGCGAATGCGGCGGCTCCATAGCGCTCCTGAGCTTTCAGGAGCATACGGCCACCTTTCCCACTATTTGAAACCAACGAACTCGCCATAGGGGGCGCTGTTAAGTGGCACTTTTGCAGTGCCACCTGGGCAGCGAGTCTTTCTTATGATCGCATCGATAGCGGCCACGATTTTGTCTACAGCGGTTGCGGAAAACAGTAGTTTCATTTCAACTCGGTACCCGCGTCGGCCGCGCGCCATAACTGAGTAGTCACTATCCATGATCGCGTCGATAGCGACCGCGGTTTCGTCCGCAGTGGCAGCAAACGGTAGTTTCGTTTTGACTCAGTGCGTGCGTCGGCCGCACGCCTTTAGAACTGCAAGGTCGCTGTCCATGATCGCGTCGAAAGCGGCCGCGGTAGCGGCAAATAGTTTCGTTTTTACTCGGTGCATAGCTCTCGAGGATGAAAAGCACCGTCTATATCGTGATGGGCGGCGACCTGGCAACACAGGCGAAAAAATAATCGGGACGTGCGCGCGGTAGTAAAAAGAGTGTCTCAGATGAAGACATGCACTGCGGCCACGCTGTGACAAGTCGCGAGGCCTTCGCCTCTGCGAGCGCTAATCAGTAACGAGATAACAAGAATTGCAGCTTCCGCACTGCTTTTGTGCAAAATAGAAACAGGATTCTGCTGATTCATTCAGTAAATAAAAGCGTGTTGACGAAGAAAGCATATGCTTATTGTTTTCTTGATACCCTCAATAATGCGACATTTGGTTAATTCGGACATTTTCTCGGTCCCGTGAAATCCGAATTAACGAGTTCTTGAACGCCGACAGCCGCGACTTGTTACACACTATCGGAGCACGCAGGAAGCAGAGTTAAACAGTAAAACTAGTCAACACAATCAGCAGCCTGATGGAGGAAGGTGGTGGGGAGGGGCACTGGCCTCCCCGCCATTGTAGTTATCTCACAACAGCTCTGTCATTCCCCTGTCCTGTTTTCTTTTTTTTATGCAACCCAGTTATAACAATTATCAGTTATAACAATGGAATTTTCGTGGCACTTGAATATTGCCATAAGTGGGTTCGACTGCATCGGACTGTTCCTCACACGATGGAAAGTTTCTTGGTGTGAACACACCATAAAATTGAGCAGTGGGCGACTAACCCAAAACAGTTGCTTTTTCAACCAAAAGCAACCATTTGAACTGTTTGCAAGTGGTCGCTTCACGACTTGAGTGTACTAGAATATTTGCAACCCACACTGGTCGCGCGGCCTCTCCAAGTCACCAGTGTGAATGAGCCCCAAGTGTGCATCGCATGAACCCTTTCCCACACTTAATGTGCAGCGCAGCAGGTGCAAACCTGCAACACTTCTCTGGTTACTGCTGGCCACAGCCAAATGTGCCATAGTCATGAAAAAAGGTGTCACAGCTAGGTGTCACAGCTAAGTGGTGTCACAGCTAAGTGGTGTCACAGCTAAGTGGTGTTTACACTGGACTTGCAGTACAGCAGTGTGCTAAATACCTGGGTAGACAGGTATGTGTGCAGTGTTAGCCCATTTAAAGGTTTGTACAGACACCTTTTTATTTTATTTTGCCAAATATTCAGCTCTACAAAGAAGTTTTGAAATCTCTAAGGGCAAGTCCCATTTATGCACATCTTCTTAATAGTTACTAAGACAACGACACCCATGACTTTCATGAAAAATGTGTTCTGCTCTCCTCAAGTCACTGATTTTCTACTCAAAAGACAGATGGTTAAAACTCCTCGCAAAGAACTGCTAACAACCATTCAGATAACACGAGAACAGTGCACGCTAGTGTAGTTTGAGCCTGCTGTTGCTTCCCTCTGTAACATTTATTTTATATAAATTCTTGTGAAAATTTATAAATGCACACGTTTGGGACAAGCAGACCTGTGCATAGTTGCTTTTAGGCTTCCTGGTACAACTTCACGAGAGTGCTAGCAGGCAGATGGTCATTTTCTGGGGTCGAACATGAGTGGTAAACACATGCTTCCATAAGCAACCTACTCTTTAATTTTTTGTATAATGACATTACTCCTTAGCCAGGCCATAGGCACAATGCTTTTCTGCAATGACCCTGTTCTGCCAATCCACATGTGGGTCAAGCATCTGTTGGTCACTCTGCTTTCCATACCGTTACCAGAAATTTGCAAAACGATATACGAAGAGCATGTCTATTCTCATCTACAGATTCGTTAGAAAAATATGCACATTTTTTTAGAAGAATCCTGCATGCATTTCTGAAATGCCCAAGCTTGTGGCAATGCTGCATAAAGGTACAGAGCCTCATCCACTTTTCATTTATTCACTGGGTCCACTGTCTTGTTTCACACAGCTGCATTATAAGCAATATGCATGTGCACCCTATCACAATAAAGTGAAGGCAGTAGGCCATGACTAGCGATGGGAGGTTGGCCTTTACTTTTTGCATTCGAGTGTACATCTTGCTCTATGCATTATTTCTGGACTAGAACAATGTATCAGCAGTTACCGTATTTACTCGAATCTAACACTCACTTTTTTTTCCAATAACACGGGTGCAAAAATTGCATGCAGGTTAGAATTGAGTACGACCCTAAATCTGCGTTACCATATCGCCATCGGCATTTCAAAATGGCCACCTCATACACACATCGAGCCTAACTGCCGTATCCTCCATGTGCTGTAGTACATAGGCTTAGGCATTAGTCTACCGTCTGTTTTCCCATTTCCTGCAATTGCTTTATCTGTGTTTGCTCTATCAGCATGAAGTGCAGAGTTCATCATGATGCCGCATTTAAAAGGAAAGTTATGTGTGCGGAGATGGACGGAAATCGGGCCGCATCACAGGCATTCAGAGTACCAGAAAGTCGCGTGCAGGGCTGGCGCAAACAGAAGGAGAGGGTTTCACTCAGCAAAGCAACACGGAAGGGTTTCAGTGGACCGAAGTAGGACGTATTCTGCGACGATTCACTTCGGGGATACGATCGTGTTGGCCCTATCTTGAAAGCGTTCTGCGACGGGGACAGAGTCCGCCATGCACTGTTTTGGCCGCTTGTAATTCGCGTCGAAATGAGACAAAGCACGAAGGTCAATGGGCTCGCTGCTGCTGCCGCACTTCCAGCGTTTTGACAGCAAATTTTTGCAGTCATTGAGTGAGATGTGTTCATGTTTGCTTGTGCGCGCGTGACACCATGCTTTGTTAATTTAGTTAGAAAGCGAATGTTTACAAGTTTATACGGTGGATAAAACTACCATCCTTACTTCGTATAACTGTCTACTAATTTGCTATCGCAATCGATGCTTCGCCTTTCAGGCAAAACTGCGACTCTTTTTAATTCATTGCAACTTCAGTGCATCTTTGTTTTTTCAGATGAGAGAAAGTTGTATTTCTGTATCATGAGGTGCGCGGTACTGCAAAGGACTCTTTTTTTTTTTTGTCACAGAAAATGAGTGCGCTTTACAATCTAGGGTGCATTAGAATCGATTAAATACGGTACACTGCAAAAGGCTTGATCTGTACATGAACTCCATGTTACCATGAAGCGCTATGTACAACATGCTTCAAATGAGAGCAACAGTGACAGCAATTGAGGATACCAAACAAGATTGCTCCTAGAGCTCCGTTTTGCACCAAAATTATGCCGGGTTACTTTTAAGGCTTTATAACGCTACTGTATACTGCTAATTCTGCAGCCTATGTTTTCCATTTTCAAGAGTTGTTACGAATGGTGTGGCTTAGAAGTACAGAAAGTTGACCTAGTCGGTAGGGGTTCATCATGAAAGATGGTAAGGCAAGCAGACACGGAAACAAGAGAGGAGAACCAGACAACACAAACCCGTTTCAGGTAAAGTAGCGCTACCTGTCAATCAGGCACACGTGCGGGCCTACGCAAGAGATACCTGTTTAGGCATTTAATTTCTTCTTAATGCAAGTTAATCGAAGGCTGGCTCACACATGTGCTTCCACTACTATTGATATGCCAGGCCTCGACCATTAGACGCGTTTCTTTGTTCTTGTTCTTACCCGCCGTGGTTGCTCAGTGGCTATGGTGTTGGGCTGCTGAGCACGAGGTCAAGGGATCAAATCCCGGCCACTGCGGCCGCATTTCGATGGGGGCGAAATGCGAAAACACCCGTGTACTCATATTTAGGTGCACGTTAAAGAACCCCAGGTGGTCCAAATTTCCGGAGTCCCCCACTACGGCGTGCCTCATAATCAGACCGTGGTTTTGGCACGTAAAACCCCATAATTTAATTTTTTTTTGTTTCTTTGTTCTTGTGCCTGTATAAAATTTTGATGCGCATTTACAATCTCAACAGTGCAAAGAAAGATTAGATAGGAATCCTCCGGTTAACGACCTTCTGTGCTCCCTTAATCTCTCCGATTAACACAACGGCCCGTCTGCCCTACGTAGGAGCGGCCGCAGCTGAAAGGAACACTATACATCAGTACAGCAGTCAGTAAATTTGTTCGTGTATTTTACAAAGCAAATGTCTATACACTGTTGCAAGTGTCGTTGCAAGCAGGGGCAAGCATGATGTACATGAAATCATGGTATTTTGCCTTCATGCTGGACCGCATATCATAGAATACTCACACATGCAGAGAGCTAATTCGTGGCAAATGAGGGTTGGGGCAACATCATGGGCCAAGAAATTGAGGATCGCTTCTGCATTTTTGTCAACGAAGCTTCGACAGTTCTTTTCTGTTTCTGGAGGGAACAGCTCACAAAGTTGGTCAAGGACAAACTTCAAGTCTTCCTGCAACACAAAGGCACAGAGGACTGTAAGGTTGAGGAAAATCAAGCATGGCTACGCAATGGGCTCAAGTGATTCACTATGTTCTACTTTGACAGAAAGGAAGAAACATTTTGAAAAGATTCAAAATAATTCTACAACCTAATAAAAAAAAAAAACAAGTGATGATACCAGATCTTCCCCTGCAGGCATGTGTCAAAATCGCCATTAAATACCAACTAGTGGTGTGCAAATATTTAAAACTTCCAATAGCAGTCAATTATTAGTTTTTAATATTCATTTTCCAATTCTACATTTCAATGAAAGAAAATAATCAAGAATTTCCCCTATGTTTTCGTTGGCCTTTTGTCTGTTGGCTTCATGCAATTGTGACTAACAAAAATCTGGCCCCTCAGTTTCCCTCTTATCATTCACAAAAAAAAACAAAAAAAAATTAGTATAGGTAAGTTCAAAATGTTTTTCATATTTTAATATTTAATATTCTTTTAAACAAATTAAATATAATGCTGGCCGTGTGGGAGTCGATGCAATTCTTTGCATTTGTTTCCATTTAACCTGCGAGCGTGTGCCCAATTTTGGGCTTCTTAGTATGCTCTTGCTATAGACCAATTTAGCTAAGCACAAGGTAAGCTCAGCCATCAGACTTAAAGGGCAACTCCGGCGATTTTTTGACCATGTCAAGCTAATAAAATATTTAGGTTCCCGAGACCCTCCTGTGACGCACCTGACAGGAGAATTGTTCCGGAAATTCAAAAATAGTTTTAAATAAGCAAAAAAGCGCAAAAACGAAACCGAAACCTGAGCAAGCAGCCGAGCGAATCTTTGTGTGTCACGTCACGAGTGTTGTACCCCCGGCAGGGAAGGCGCGCAATGCATGCCGGTCTCGCCCGCGGAGCGAACGAAACCAGCGAAGAGCAGACGCTCAGCTTATTCGTGACCGCGCCGGACCTTCGGGTGACATTGTAAGCTGCACCACCTATTCGGATCTGTCAAACAGTGACAGTTGTGATTCCAGACGAATTCAATAGCCAAGAATCGCCGTCCTCCACCACTAGAGCCAGCACCAATGCGCAACAGATCGCGCTGCAACATGAAGACCAAGGGTAGCCCTAACCCCTGATATACGTGCTGCTTGCTATTTTAGGTGTTTTACCCCTCTCAGGAAACTGCTTCGCACGCTCACTGCAAGATGTGGAGCACGACTTTTCACATTTTTATCCCACAAGAACGCCGCTGACAGTCCAAAGCACCGACCGGTGCATTTGTTTACATCGGCAGGTACAGCGACCACTCGTACGTCGTTCGCTTGAGATAGCCGCTCATCGGTGACATCAATTAATGTCACAACATATAAAAACACGCAGATTATGTGCATGTAAGCACTGTTACATCACTCTGGGTCTCGCTGATACGTGCGACCACACACCTTCGGAAACAGCGAGCGGGAGACCGTAGTAGGAAAGCGTTGTGCAGCCTGCTTATCATTCTTCGTATTCTCTTCATGCACAAATTAGTGTTCCGTAAAGTAGACATAGATTAGGACATTGCACGTATGGTCGTTCATTTAGAGAATGCATAGTTTTCTCATGGAAACGCCAATGTCATGAAGTCATGATGTCGCCGTTGGCAGCTGAACAAGACGGTTGTTTACGCATGCTGTATCGAAGGGGCCTCCGCTTGCTGCCCATTTGTGATACGAGGCAAACAGTGCACTTCGTAAGCTAAATAATTAGTCAGCATAACAATAGGTAATAATACACCCATGAATGTGCGTAGTCACATTTCATTTAGGGAAGCGCTGGCGAGTGCGACTCGCTGCATTCGAGAACGGCAACGTATACGGATGTTAATTGCGCGTCGAGTTGTTGCTTCTAGCTTTTTGCGTGTGCACTGTACGAAATGAGGAATGGTTTATTTCAAATCCGTATGGTCAAAACTGAACTACAGAAGCAGCTTTCCTCATCCTAATAGCTTAATTAGCTTCATATCAGTCGGTCTGGTCCGTCAGCAGCAGACGCACGAACTCGGCCACTGTGATAGGCTTAACCTCGGCTGAACGCGATCGGCATCAGCTCAAACTGGGTTTGCGGATGGCGAGGGCTGAAGTTCGTGCAGCCAACAATGCAACACCGCTTGCCACCCCGCATCATTTGCCCGTCCACAGGGAATGCAACTTCTCGCGACAGCAACATCTCGCGCCAAGCACTCGCTCATGATCGTCGACTCCTGCACGCTCTCGTCGCTGTCGTCTGCATGATCCCGGCATGCTCTGTGTGGACCATTCCTGACGTCATACACAATGTGGCCTGTAACTGAGGAGGAGGTAAGGTAGGGTGCTCGAGGCAATAAATTAAATTCATTTGTAAAAAATCTGTGCAACTCTCAAGCCTGCTTTTTTTAGGACATGACGGAGGTATTCAGAGGAACAGACCCAGTGATTTTCATCCACATCCGTTGACATCGAAAAATCACCGGAGTTGCCCTTAAGCTTTGCAAAAAAGCTAACCTCATGGTGTCAAGGGGCAAAGGTCACTGCCAGACTTGCAAGTAGTGAATTACATGTACAATCAGCATCCAATTTTTCAGACTTCTAGAGACTACAAAAACATCCTAAAAATCAGGCAGTCTGAAAAAATGAATGCATGCCCTTTACTGCCCTAGCGGCTTGAAAAATTTGTTGATTCACTTTTGTATGCCATCCCGATTGCATGTGATAATGTCTGTTTGAAGTTCAGCTAGGGTCATGCACTGTACACTGATGGCAGCTTCATCAGTGCTCGTGTCAATTCAGAGCACATCAGCAGTACATGCACTGGATCTTCATTTTTAGTTTCAGAATAATTCGGATCACTTGATGGACAATTTTATAGTCGGTTCAATCCACGCAGAGGTAAAGCTCGGTGCCAGTGTTGGCGAATCATTCAAATGTTATGTCAGTGGGAATCTCAACACCAGCAGTGCGCAGGTCACCGATCACAATGTCCATGGAAGGGCACTGATCAGGCATGCTGTCATTATCTTCGGATGAGATCTCAGTTGCAGTATCGAATATGAAGCCCGGATGGCAGAAACAGTTGCAAAGTGTGTTTTGTCACCACCTTCCACACATCCAAAAGCATGCCGACAACAGACCTGAGATCAATATAACTTTTGATGTTTCAAAGATCTTCACCTTATTTTTGGGGAAAAACAAAATCGTCTGCTTGGAAATGCCGAACTACTTGCTCATGTCAGCTTGTGACTGGCTGCTCTCAACTTGCTTAATGATAGCAGCTTTTTTTTTTTTTCATCATCAACTTATGGAAGTGCTGTCCATGCTTCGAAGCCATCAGCGAGGATGACGAAGGTGGAGTCAGCGCCTCTGCTGATAGCGGCAAATCATTTTAATGAAAAACACGACATCAAACAGCAGGAAGCTTCGAAGCGAATGTCAAAGCAGCTAGGCCTAGCGTTGCAGAGCGCACGACAGTACAATACGACCACATGACCACGCACCAAACACCACTTGGTCAAACACAAATGGCTATGGTGGCTCCAACCGGGTATGGCTGCCAGCAGATCAGCGTGCGAGAGTGCTGGTTCGAGGCTGTGAGATAATCAAAATGGCAGTGGTGCTGACGTCGATTAATACTATTAATGCTGGAACTGTGGTCATGGCAAAAAGTCTGAAAAATCGGGCAATGAAGGGTTTCATCGTCCAAATTTCAGACGTCCTTATACATTGGCTTTATGGCCACATGGTACAAATTAACTCTGCATATTTTCTACGTGTTCACGCTCTTAAAAGGAGAGCTATGTTCTACGACACGCACTTGGTAGCATGTTAACACGGTGATGACAATTAGTACGTGACCTTTAAACAGGTCAAATGTCGCACTTCCTCCCCTTGATCTACCTGAAAGCTCCGCACAGTACTGATTTGTCCGAAAGCCACAAGATTCACACAAGCGAGCCCAGCTGCTCCAATATCTACGCCTTTCAACAGTCTATCTGTCTTATTATTCACGTGCTGCGTTCTAAATCACACCATTCTAGTGGGTCATTTTCGAAGCAACTTTCCTAGCTTCGGCATCGCTTGTTCGTCAATTGTTCTATTGTGTAGCAAAAAGGCCACCAGGCACTAAATAGAAAAATTTGGCACTAAACAGAAAAAAGGAAAGTCACGAAATCTAACAACAAAATTGCTAAAATGGCAACACTGACTATAACAGTTTACTGGTGTACTATATTTTTACTGTTGGCAACACAACTGTGATTAAGGGGGGATATGTGTCCAAAAAATTATGAAAAAATAGATTTTCTTAAAATGGTATTTGGGTAGCTGTAAACACACTGATTATATTGCTAGTGGCTACTAACAGCCTAGCAATGTAAATATTTCAATTTTTTTTCTTGTAGTATTCAATTGAAAATAAGCTTCGTTTCTTTTTTTTTTTTTTTTTGCATTTTCACAAAACACAAATTTCGGGCTCCGTGCAATCTTTTAAGATCGACCTCTCGGCCATCAGGGCTCCTAGAATCATAATTTTTAATACAGCATGTAGCTAAATGCAAAATGCACAAAATGGTAGATGCAGATTGTCACATTTTGCTTCAAACTTTTTTTTTCTTGGCTGTACATTAAATAATGAGCTAGCTACATTTTAAACACAACACTTTGAAGTGCTGTATGATTGTTCATACTTGTTATACCAAAAAAAAATATTCCTACCATTGTGAACCTTATGGTTCCCGATATTAAGCTATGTTCCTAAAGCGATATTTTGGCGAGTAGATATTACTCTGTCATTCCCGGAAACAATAGTAATTTATTTCTAGTTAACTTTGGAACTAATTGGCCTGTTATAAAAATGATTGCATACTTGAAATCGGCACAAAAGAACTGAACAATAATGTGCAGTTTCGTTACATTTCGCAAAGAGGCTTAAAGAAGGCCCCCTAAACCCCACTCCCCCCAAAAACTTGCTGATAAATGCATCTGCATATCATTATTCATTATTCAATATTGAATTTGATATTTTAAGTATGTGTATTCAGCTCGCTTAAATATTTTTAATAATTGCACACCCCTTTGGCAACTATTTTAAATAGCCCTCAGTATTAACTTCATGAACTTTGAGTTATACTGTAAATGTTGAAACTATCTTCAAAAACAATTTCCTTATCTTATAAACCTAGAAAAATTAAATCTCCTAAGAAACAGAAATGCTAAAAATAACAAAAAAGTACAACCTCACTATAACGAATTCACATATGACACGAAAATATCTTTGTTATATTTCACATTTACTATAAGCACATATTCGTTACGACACTGATATCAGCAAGAAATTTTTTTAAGTTACATGCTAAACTAAATATTTAGGGTAAATTTGCTACTGTAATTATAGTATGCGGGCTTCACTAACAGCACTGTGACACATAAGGGAATGCAAGATCCTAATGCAAAGAAAGCATGGAGAGATAAATTATGCTCACCACGGTGGCATTTACTGGTACGATTTGCTCAAGAAGGGAGATGAATGCCTTGCAAATAGAACAGGTGAAAATGTCGTCAACTGAAATAAATCAAAAGACAAAAGATAAAGATGTTACAGGAACGGATATAACACCAACAAATGAGGCACAGTGTGCTTTTCTTTTCCAGTCTGTTCCACATGGCAGTGAGTGGCATTTGATTGCATGACTATATCACTTATAATCCAGAATTCATAAACCCATTTGACATTACAGCACTCTCACCATGAAACTGCATTGAAAATCAATGTGCTTCAAGAGCAACTTCAACATTTTTTTCATGTTTCGCTCGTGCCAAAAGTACTGAAGGAACTCCTGAGCAAAAAGAATGAAGAGAACTGAAGGGCTTCACTGGGCCCTTCCCAATTCTTATTGTTCGCTGCATAGCAAGGGTCTCTGGCAGCCTTGGGGCAGTGTGTAAGAAATTATTGGGCAGTTGCTTGCTCCCAAAATAATGCCCTACGTGATACCTGCAGTTTAATGGATGTTCCACATCCACAGCCACAGTAGTGAGTAGCACTGGCCGGCACTCCTAGGGCTAGGCTATTTGTGCATGTACACAAACACCAAATAAAGTGGATGCAGGGACAATCAGTCAGTGAAGCACAATTTGGAGAGCACTGCACGTCATGCAAGGGTTGCGAGTTCAGCTCCCACGAGCAACAAGCTGTCTTCCACTTTCATTTTCTTTTATTAAGAATATGAAGTCTATCACAAATAAAAAAAAAAAAATATGCTATGCTTTCCCGACTTCACTGACTTCATATAGGCTCTTGCCACACAGCCCAGTAGCAACACTTGTCACTAGTGCAATGGATTTAAATGCTTTTTTAAGAGCTTGCACAGTGCAGCCCTTTTTGCTGCTCGTGTTTCTGACATCAATTAAAGAAGAAATTTGTGCCATCCTCCAGATTAAATAATAGTGAGCACGAGGCAAGTGGCATTTTATTATATAGCACCTTTTCATAATGCCATCACACCTAAATGCTCACGCAAGACCTGCTAAAGTGACCAGATGAGATGCCATATTTTTCTGCATTAGCTGTGACACAATAATGGCTTCATGCTCCGGAATTAGGGAGATTTGAGTGCAGCTTGGCACTCAACTACCAAGCTGCCCCTCGTGAGTTCAATTATTTGAAAATTCTGACGATGTAGCAAACAATGACGTATAGAGAGCCATGTACAGCCAATCGCTAAGCTGAGTCAAGTTAGAGGGGAAAAAAACATTTACCACGCACTGGAACCGAAATACCAAACTCGCATTCATTTTATCAGCAAGTTCGATCTTCATTCGTCGAAAACTCACTGTTATAAAGATAGCGAGTTTGGAACAACTTTTTGGTTGTTTCGAGACATGCGGTTACAACACGCTAAAAGCGGAATCTTTGAAGTTTGTGACAGCCCGGAAATATAATAATCAGAGCCACAGTTACTTTGCAACTCACTTTAGGCAGCACAAAATTACCTCCAAATTTCAACGGCTTACATCAACTTCCATACTTTAAACTCTGCACGCAATTTAGAACAGGTTTGTGGCCACAGAAAACAGTACAGCTGATTTTGTATGTGGGACTAGGCATGTAGAAGCTATTTTCTGCAAACATTTGACCACGAGATACCACTCCGTAGGGGTCCAAAGCGGCTGGCGAGAGCTCCCGGATTTTTTTTCACCTGTCCTTTACGGCGGAGGTCGTTCATGCTATATATAAACACCAACAAATATGCACGGACGCATATTCTTGACAAACCGACGTAGAGAATTTTTTTCTCTGAAGTTTATCATTTAGGAAAGTTTGCTGTGAATTTAATTAATTATTTGTGTTTGGTAATCTTTATTACGTATTTTTTAATTACTGTTTCTTTTCCGAAATGTACTTTTGAAATGTGCGTTTAGTACTCGTGTTTTTGTATATAATATTATGCTGTAAATTAATCTTTTTCTTGAAAAAAAAACAAACGTTAGTAGGACCAACCAAGAACTCAAGAGTACTTTATCTATGGGTATAATTCTTTAAAGAAATGTTGCCAAGGGATATATCAATAATTTGTATATTTTGGAATTTCTCTAAAATATTTTTTGCCAGAGATCGTTACTTCTTACCAAAATTTTTCTTGAAAAATTTTGGGGGTTTTTTTGTTTAAGAATTCTTTTATGAAAATAACATTTTTTGTATTTTTTTTAATAAATATTATTTGAAAGCACATTCATTTACCTTCACTTTTATACACTGCATGGCACTGTAAACTTATTGGCTGTTGCACAAAAAGTTCCTAACTCAAACATACAAAAACAGCCAATTTCCCCGTGGTATGGAAAGAGTTAAGCAAAAAAATTCACCGATGATTACGATATTTCCTAACGCGCAATTTGGGCACATCTCTATACGTCTTTTCATTTCACGATATATTGGCTGGCACGGACAATCGGTCTCGTGTTGCACGTCGCAAGCGGAGCGACGTGTGGCACAACTGCCTTGCTAATAGGGAGATCACAAGAGGCAGTGCGCGGGTGACGCGTGAGCGCAATTAAAGGGGCCCTGAACTGCTTTTTATCAAAGTGGAGAAATACATTCGAAGGGAAAATAGGCTATTTCAGAAATACTTTGCCGCAAAAAGTACTTCAATGCGTTCAGCAGAAGCGGAGTTATTGGAAATCAAACACGACTTCTGCTGTGCTTGCCTTCCTCCTTTAATGCCTTGCACTGCGAAGGCTACAGCGGAGTGGGGCGGGGCCACAACACTCTGCTTTCAAAATGTCACCATGGCGCGCAGTTCAAATTTAATTCTGGATGTTAACGTACGGATGCCACGACTTCCAATTTTGGTGTCTACGACGCACTTAACGTAAACCAAACACGCTTGTTCACAGCAAGCAGCCAGTGGACTCGCGGCGACACCCCGTAGCGGCTGCGGTGTAGCCGATCGCAGCGACCAAAAGCATATCCGTATTGGAATGCGCTTTATTATGTAATAAAGCACACAGAAGAGAGTGAGGAACATGGCTTCTGTTGAAACGACAGCGTTTAAGAGAAAGGCGACTTCGCACTCCGCTTGCGAGCACCACGCACCGCCTACAACAGCAAAACTTGACTGAAATGTTCACAGCAGCGTACCCTACCTGCGGACTATGTGATTTCACCAAGCCCAAGGGGTGATTCAAGGCCCCTTTAAGAGCAGCCGCCGCAGACAGACCTGCACTCATGCAGCATCTTGTTTTGACATTCTCGTCGCATGCCTTATCAATGGTGTCATCGGTGAACAGACGATGCGTGCTACTCTGGCTCTATGTCAGAGCGATTGTTGCCGCAGAAAGCCCCATACACACTAGCGGTAAAACGCATGCGGCGACCCACCGGCGTTAATATGAAGCTGTCACAGAGCGACCACACCAACTGGCGGCAAGCCGCTGCAGCAGTTATGTGACAGTGAAAATCTCGCCTCCTCTCTATAGGTACGAGATGTCGCATGCTTTTTCCTTCGTCTGCTGACAGGTTGGCCTCCATACAAGTCGGCGCTGTGTTTACGTTCTTCGTCCATCATTCTTAACGCAAGTCATGTCTGTGAAGAGGACGTCGTCGTTGCCACTGATCATAATCATGTTGGTGTGCTCTCTTCTATTGCAGCGACGCCGCGATCCGAAGTCAAGGAGAATGAGATACTGGATGGCGCCTCCGCGTCCTTGTATTCTGGGTCCGTCTTGTCGTACAGAATCTGATATGGCGCACTGTTTACAAGAACCTTTCCATCAGGACGTCTCGGTTTAGACTCATCATTGTAAAAAACAATCGCAAGCCATAACAATTGAAACAAGTGCGAACGAGACCAAACCAAGCACACCAAACAAGTGCGACTGAAAGCTGATGCGAGCAGACGATAGTACAAAACGAGCGATTCGGCTGAGACCAGACACGAGTACGCATCGAGCGGTCTGGTGGGGTCAGCATATCCCCAGTTTCCCACACGGATGTCACTGAAGGGGCCGCTCTCACTGGTCTCCGCTGTTCGTGGCTCACGTCTTTCATCGCCCGCTCCGCTTTCGCTCTTTTATCTTTCACTGTGCTCGTTCACTCGGTTACACCGCCGACGTAGTAATGGGCCATTAAGAGCTGAGCTCTAAAATTGCGTAAAAATAAACATAACGAATCCTTTTTAGTTCACAACGCAAATTTGCTTTTCACTTTGCACCAATAAGACTGAAATCTTGTGGCCTAAGAGCAAGAGTCAATGCATGAGTATTGTATGAAGTCAGAGGATTGCAGTGCTGCACCAGCATGCTCACAAAATGCTGGAACAGCACTGCCCAAATGCACACCAAAATGATAAAACAACTGCCACTCATCAGTAGCACTCAGTAGATGAATGGAAATCCCTGGACGAGCCAGACTCGTCCTTAGCACAGAAAGGGTTGAGTGCTTCTTTAACCATTTCACTGTGTGATGAATTCAATATCTGTAGTAGTTGAGCAACCAAAAGAAACAATTTTCTTCTTCTACTAGTACTACAAAGCTCATCCCGAAAGACAATCTTTTGCACATTACATTATTATTAATAGTAGAAGTAGCAGTACAGTAGAACCCCACTGTACAGTCGTACAGTGGGGTTTTTTCGTAGTCTTATTAGAGACCCACAAAAAAATAATCTATGAGCCATGAAAACAAAACATCCGATAACACTTGTGGCAGCACTACTGATTAAACAAAAAGCTAGTCCTACACAAAACCTTATTTAAAGGAAGCTAACAAATTACTGCAAATTTACTCAGTAAAGCTTGTTATCTCTGCCTGGCAGTCAGATTGAACGTTAAATGCTTTTTTGGAGTGGTCATAGCCGTGAATCACTATACGAATGAAGCTTGCAATTTCCATCTGGCGCTTGGGTCAAATTTTCGATAAAAGCAGCCTCTTTTTAAGCGCTCGCCGCCCTTTTTTAGTTTCTGTGCAGCCTTGTATGTCAAAGTAATCGTGCAAGATATCAAGGGTCATGGGATGGCATCAAAAAATGGGAGTGTGGGGCGAACCCTCGTGCCTTCATCCACTTCCTCTAGACTTAACTATACGAGCAATATTGAGATCGGCAACGAGTAAAAATCTGAACATGGTGATGGCGATCCTTCTGTGCCACATGGCAGGTTCTGCAAAGTGAACGTTTTTAATGAGACATTCGGCGATCAACATAGGCAGTGCCTATAGCAGCTCCTTCGTCTTTCTCGGTTGCAGCCCCACTTGGCCACGCTCCTGCGCCATGCTCGGGCTCCTCGAGGCATGCACTCGGGAGAATAAAAATTTGCTTCCTATTCTGGACAGTTGTATACCTGTTGGCCTAGCCCACGACACGTTCCATGGGCTATAGGGCCTCGTTTTGATCCCTATACTGCCAAAGAACGATGCCGCACTGGTGGTGGCAAGTCACAGTTTTTGGACAGAACAACCACGAAGAGAAACGCAACAAACAAGAAGCTAATACACAGAACATTATCGAAAACAAACAGGAACGGTGATTCAGAACGTAAGAGCATGGAAAATGTAACAAAAAGGAATGTACCAACAAGGTTCTACTTAGTAGTAGTACTAAGTAGCAGTATTAAAACCTTCCTTCCCCTTCCCTTCCCCCCCCCCCAAAAAAAAGGAAGAGAAAGAAAACAGAACTTCCTGGAGAAAGAAAACAGAACTTCCTGGCAAGGATTGTTTCGGGATGAAGGATATGCTGCCTAGGTTGAGGCAAAAAGGGTGGGTATGGCTGGTATGCATATTTGGGAGGGCCTCAATGCACAAGAGTTGCACGGTTCTGCACACCACACTTGAGACCTATGTTGCAACCACTTCCAGCAACCAAAAATTAAAAAAAAAAAAAAAAAAAGCCAGGAGTACCTACCACTTGGGTTATACTGGGCAGGGAAGGTCTTTACCATGGGAAATGCTATTTCAGCTGAAAAGGTAAAAAATGAAAATAAACATGCTCAACTGTCCACGTTACTTGGATTTTATTGTGCTTTAGGCTGCACTTCAATTAGCAATGATAGCTTTTTTTTTTTTTCCTCTTCCATGATATCAAAGCCGCCTCCTGTATATTATGTTTACAGTTGTATATATACTTCATTACACAAGTGCAAATAAAGCAATGTTATGTATTACGTTTACTTGCATATGAATTATTGCATATGAATTACTTGCATATGTATTAGGTTTACTTGCACATGCACCATTATTTCATTCTGGCTACACTAAATTGAAAGAGAGACCTGGCATAAACAAGAAGCAAGGAAACTCACATTTGTTGTTGTCAAAGTATTTTTTTGGCAAAGCAGGGTAGACCTTGATAAGAGGAACAGAAGGAGATTGCTCCAAGTAACCCTTCACTTTCTTGGCAGCCTTTAGGTTCTTGAGGTGGCCCTAGGGTAATACCATTAGACTCTTTAAACCCTCCTACAGACATTATTATTATGGACAGCTGGAAATGCAGGAGTCACTGTACTTATTCAACCTGGCTAACTTTCACATTCATAAAAACACTTTCCCTTAAAAGTACTGCCACAAATGTATGAAGTCATAAGTATGCCAGCTTCCATTCAATATAAGTGTGGTGTCAAGAACACTCGCTTAAAAGAGCACCAATGCTGATTAGATTTTACAACTACATATGGTACATGAGTACACCACATGTAGCAAAACAGCGCTTGCCACACTGCCTTTACAGGCTGCCTGCTTAGAAACTCTTTAAGGTATTCTAAAAATAACTTTAACCTTTGTGTAAGTTCTCCAAAACATTTAAACACTTAAATGCAAATTTCTGAGAAAATACACATTGAATAAAGGCTGTTTGTACCTTCCATGCACCTAATGATGTGTAAAATATAGCTACCAGCTACTTGTGGTGTTTATTACAATAGACGCTACATAATTGCCTTGGTGACTTTACATTGGCTTTACTAGATAGCAATGCCCAAGATGGACTCCGGCGAAGGCCAGTCCTACCGCCGAAACATCAGTTAAAGTCCCGTTTCAGGCATTTTTGGGTGCAAGTTTCATCAGCTTGGCACATACGTTTCCCTTAAGTACCTCTTTCGAGTGCACATATATATGACTGGCATTGGAGATTCAAACATGTAGAAATGCAACCCTCATGCACCTCGCTCTGTGCCAGTCTCACATAGTTGGGAGTCAAATTTGAAAACATGCAACTTTGACTCCCAACCATGGCACCATGTAGGGTCCACACGGGAAATAACAAGTGACAGTACTGAAACAAGCCAAGGACAAATTCCAGATAAAACTACCGATCAGTGCACTACTTGAGACAACTGGTGGTGGAGCGCGTTGATTTTTGCTTTAGTTTTTTTTTAAACACAATGCATAGAGATATTGACAAGTTAGTATAATTTCTATAAGAATGCAATACAATTGCAGTAAATTTTGGCACACTCGAGAAAAAATGTGAGGGTATCACATAAGTGTTACCTTGTGGTGAGCAGCAGCCCACACCTGTGCCGACAGAGATGTTATGGTCATCATGTGTTTGCTACATGATATCAAAGATCACAGCTGAAAGGACAGCTTAACACACTGCTTTGATCAATAACGAGCATTTTAGTTTATGTTTTGGTGGGGGGCGTGCAACTGATAAGCAATGGAGCTCAATTTTATTGAACTTCAATGACGAATACAGTGAGTGAGTGAGTGCGAACTTTATTTAGGTCCCGAGGAGAAAGAATACAGTGTTATAAAACACAAAGAAGCAAAACCTGCGGTTTTTAGGAAAGCACAAAGAGTAAAAAAAAAAGTATGCTAGCTCTCACAACTGATACGCAATAGCAACAGCGACCGCTTAGGCATGTTTCTTTTACTAGAACAAGTCCCGCCTCACCTATTCACCCTTTACCAAATTTCATCTAACATATTATTCTGGCAATTAACTACATTCGGCAGCCACAACATATAACTCAGGTACCCAGAGAACTCTAGATAAAAATTATCAATGAGACAATAGGCTATACTTCAAAGCACACACAAACAAAATTATGCAGTGCAAGTAAAGCTACCATACAGTGGCAAGAGGACAAAAGATAAAAAGAAAAATAAGAGGCCATATCCAGTCACCTTCTGCTGGAGTGCACCTTGGATTGCCTTGATGAAGAGTTTGTTCAGCGCCCTCTCCTCAGACTTCATTCCGTTAGGAGAACAGAGGCCAATGGTACTGCAGAAAACATTCGGGTCCTGCCGAACACATTGCATCCATTATGTCAGTGTCAATGACAGTACTAGTGCACAAATGCTGGCAGTGGTCTCAACTAAGAAAGGTATAAAGGCATATACTCACAAGGGCTTCGAGAAGGTAAGAGTACACCATGTCAAAGTAATCATCAACAAAACTCTGGCACTATAAGGCAGAAAGAAAAGAAAAACATAAGTCCACTGAACCAAGTTCACTTCGTTAAACACTAGAACTACGCGTGTCTCTGCTTATGCATGTATGTGTGCACGCACATGCACGCACATACGCATGTTTACAGTTGACATCACTTTCTTGGCAGCATCACTGAAAGCTGACACTGTGAGGCGATTCAGTAAGCACCAGGACAATAAAAAAATTTAATATTAAACATTTCAATGTTGGTGCAGTGACAAATGCTAAAGGCACCTCCAACCACCAGTCTTATGTAACTGATGAAAAACAACATTGGAAATGTTGAAGGGCTTTTTGCAAGGGCCACTAAGTCAGCCTACACACATTCAAAAAAGCTTCACAGTAGAACCCTGCTGATACGTTTTTCACGAGACCATAAAAAAAAAACAAAAAAAAACCTAAGAGCCAGGAAACGCAAGAGCCAGGAAACAGGAAAAATTTAGAAATGGGAGTAGTCTTGAATTGCAGACGATATTATTTTAATTCTTACGTGTGAAAAAAAGTCGTAGTTTCATTTCGCCCAACAGCCGAAGTATCGATTGCGATAGCAAATTAGTAGACAGCTATACAAAGTAAGAACAGTAGTTTTATCGTCCGATAAACTTGCAAACATTCGCTTATTAACTATATTAACAAGAATGGCGTCAGCGCCCACAGGCAAACATGAACACATCACACTCGAACACATCACAAGCTTTTTGACAAAATGCCATGAATGCTGAAACTTTGCACTCTCCTCACCCTTTCACATCCACATCTAGGGAAACTTTGTACAGATGGCTCATTGCCAGTGTACGAAAGCAAACTTGTGTATAGTGCACATTACAAAGCTTAAGCTTACATTACATATTTGATGGACACATCTGTCCATAAAATATAAGAAAAAAAAAGAGAGAATAACCCATTTGTACAAGGAAAATAGCACATGCACTGTGAATTTCAGACAACCAGACATTTTGAACATATTACACTCTATACAAATACCAAGAGGACATTATGTTTTAGACAGTGCAGAGCTTCTGAACTGCACATCCCTCCCCGAAGTATGCTGGTAAAGTGACCTAAACTGCTTCTGCCCCAGTTTTCAAGAAATCCAAGGTGTCCCTCTATTTTCATGGGTACATCAAAGGACCTTAAAATATTTTTTGATATGAAGAAAGGGTAGGGCATTCAAGGAGGCATAATATAATTATTTCTGGGTATTACGTGCCAGAACCACAATCTGATTATGAGGCACGCCATAAGTGGGGGCTCCAGATTAATTTTGATCATCTGGTGTTCTTTAGTGTGCACCACGGTGTAAGAAATACTTCAGGTGTTGAAATTCCGCCCAACGGCGCAGACAGATCGTGTTCGCTGTAGCCACGCCCCATCGGCTCCTGAGGTGTTTCTGCGTTTCGCCGCCATCAAAATGCGGCCGCTGTGGCCAGGATTTGATCCCCCCCCCCCTCTTGTGCTTAGCAGTGTAACACGAAAGCCACTAAGCAACTATGGCAGGACAAGGAGGCATGCAAACCCTGGCATAGTTATATTGAAATCACCGAGGCCACACGCCATGGCTAAGCAAAAAAAAATATTGATATATATCAATTTTTCTTGCTTAATCATGACATTGTAATGCAAAACCACAGCAAATGTGCACATGTGTACATTTTATAATCACAGCCGCTTACCTCTTCAGCAGCAGCACCAAGCTCTTCACAGAAGTTAAGCAAAGCCTGCTTAAATTCTTGCTGCAAACAAAAAAGAAGTAACAAAAACATGCTACTGTGACTAATGTACAATGAACCAAAGTATGTGTTTTCCATAATAATAAAGAAAGACAACAAACCTCTGTTGTGTTTGCAGCAAGAATTTGCCTCACATGCTCCACAAGCTGCTTGCAGAAGTCGCAAGTCAAATTGTCCTTGGCTACGGTGATTGGTGGGATCTGAAGATAATTATATAAATGCCCCACTTAAGAAAGTGACCACAAAGAAAATTTACAGGCCCATACAGTGCATAATAAGTTGGTAATGTATAAACACTTGAATGTTAGGTAATGCAAACATGTTGATAATGTAAACACCTGAATAACACTCTGTATCGATGCTATGTACTTACAGCAAAAGTACTGGAAGGGTTTTACTAATCATATCTCAGATGTGGAAAATGCTCACATCAATTAGGATTTAAAAAAGCACGAATAAGGCAACCTTTTCTTAACTGGTCAACATCATGCTCACTTCTATTTAAAATATCAACATTAACACTGCAACGAGATCTGGATTGGCATAACGCAAGTACAGTCGAACCTGGATATATCGAATCTGAAGGGGATCACAAAAAAGTTTGATATATAGGTATTGATATACAAAATAAATATTTCATACAAAAATTTTCAAGGTGTTTTTACTGCTGTTCATTATACACAATAATTCGTTATATATGGGTTCGACTGTATTCCTTTTGCTTGGTTCTGTTCCTTTCTTATTATCAAGTGCTAACAGCTGGTCATTCCTGGAGATAATGTAGGCAGAGTGCTGCTAAAACCACTGATGAAGCGGGAGAAAAAAAGAAAGCAAGAAAAATAGGGATACAATTGCAGCATTATCCTGGCCCTGCACTCTAAATGGCATGAAAAACACAAAAATATCCCCCTTTCTATAAAATTGAAAAACATACGCTCAGTTTTGGTGGGCTCAGAGCCTTGCAGCGATCCACGTAGGCACAAAACTCTTCAGGGTTCTAAACAAAGAGGAAAAAAATTTTCATGACGAAAGGTATCTTTCCTGAATGTCCCCAGATCATAAGCCACTTCACATAATATACCAGCATAGCAGTAGAATGTCGCACACCATGACACTACTGTTCAAACTTTTTCAGGTAAATGCATAGCTGTGCAGGCAGTAGTAACTGCTATAATTCACTTTTTGCTCATAGACTTTTCATTTCAACATATCAATGTCAAGTGTTGACAAGGTTCGTACAGGTTTCAGAGGCAAAAATTCAAGGGTATTCAAGGACTTTTCAGGCCCCGTCAAAGCTTTTTCAACGGTCAAGAGCAGCATCTCACGCAGCAATTTTTTACTACAAGAAGATTTCCAAAACATTATAGCAGATAGCTTTATTGCACTACAAATACAAAAATTATATTAGAAATGTCCAGCTTTGATCACTTCAAGTTCCTAATGAGGCGCAAAAGAAAGCAGTGTACACGCCGAAAGGGGGCGAACCAGCACCAAGTGCCAGTGTCTCGCTCTCGGCCACTGTGGGGTTTTCCAGTTTCGCACAAGTTTTACGAAGCAAGTGCGCTCTCGCCAGTTTCAAGTTTTTTTACCATTGTTTCTATAAAACGGGAAGTTTGCAAGGCCCATGCTGATCCACCATAGAAAGCTGGTCACACAATCGATCTTAGACTATTACTCATGAAATTCAAGGGTTTTCAAGAGGAATAAACCAGGACTTTCAAGGACCTTGAAAACATACTTTTCAATTTCAAGGGTTTTTCGAGGGTTTCAAGGACCTGTGCGCACATTGGTTTAATGCCAAGTGACAAACACTCTTGGACACAAAACACAGCCACATGAAACCCAAACACATGAAAAGTTGTTCTTACAATTTTGGTAACAACATTTTAACTGATTATAAGGGCCCACTGCAACAAAATTTCGCTTAGGATAAACTGCTTATAAATGAGTAGCATAAACTATTGAAGTGATCTTAGCAAAGCTGCAGGGCTGGTAATTGTCTAGGTTTCTTATCACGCAGCAGCCTTTAAATAACACCTAAGCAGATGACACGGGGCACCTGTTGGTAAGATAATATGACAGAAATCGCAGCACATGGTCTACAAGATTTTTTAACACCATCGTCGATGGCCAATTTCATGAGATCATGCCCAGGTCAGCTAGCATTAGCTGGTCAGCTAGCATCATTTTCAGCTAGCAGTAACGGCGCCACTTCTTTTAGTCTCGGTACCAAAAATGTGTATTTTTGCTAGCTTTTCATGACGCATCCGCTCATATTTCAAGCAAAAAATTTTGCAGGAAGGCTCTTCTATATCACAAGCTAGGTTCCTTATACAGCCCAATGTTTCGCTGCAGTTGGTAATGCGACTGCTACAAGCCACTCAGTGACACATGCCACACCATTACTCTACAGATATACCAAAAACACACACCACGAAAATGTTCTAATTGATGCAATGTCATGTGACAATATCAAGTGATGCATGCCTTTCAGTAATTAATACTCACCAATGACTGCAGGTACTTGAAGACTGATGGCAGGAAAACATTCACCAATGTGGAGCACTGCAAAAAAATCCGACTAAATTTTTAAAAAGAAAGAAAGAGCTGGTCCTAATCAAGCCACAGCCAACCACTGCATTAACTAAAATTACCAGTGCACAATGGGCGCACTAAAAGGTACTATTGACTGCTCGTAACTGCAAATATAATTCATTTTTACATCTCCCAACATGTAATAGCTTACAAGCAATACTAATATTTCAACTTTACAAACATTTACAACACCACACTGTACCTCAGGATTGGCAGTGCCAAGCCTTCCTTGGCAAGCCTTCAGGACAGCAGACTTGACTCCTGCCTGGAATGTGAAATATAATGTGCCATGAAATAGCAGCAAGTACAACCAACATGAGCAAAACCAGCCCCCCCCCCCCCCCCCTTCTTTTTTAACACAAAAGATGACCTTTATAAGAGCTAGAGACATCAGTCTTAGGGTTAAAATGACTAACTTAGAATGCTGGCCCAAAAAAGCCCTGAAAATGATTAGAATTACTAAATTAAAATGCTGACCCTAGAAATAATAATCCAAATACTGATGTTTCGGAAGCACCTGTGTGCATATGTCATGCACTAATGTATAAAAATCCAAGAAAAATCAATAAGGAGTAATGATCATGACTAAAATTCTGTGAGAATCTATTTCTCCACAATGAATACAGCTCTGGTTGCACGCTGAGTATTGGTCAAGTAAATGCATTTAAACAAACGAAACTAACAAAAAACAAAACATCATAAAGAACACACTAAAAAAATTACCAGCAATGCATGCAGAATGCAAAGGGAACAAAACAAATTGCAAGCCGTCTTCATCGTGCATCTTAATTCGTAGTCTACAAAAGCAGTAAAGATGAGAACCGTCACTTTTATTATGAAATGAGAATTTCAGAAACCTATAGTAGAAGACTTAAAATAAAGGAGAAAAGAAAAAACAAGAAGTTGCAATTACCAAGGGCAACTTCTTGAACAGCTCTCTGGAGTGTTTCATGGCTGTTTTGCATTCAGTGCATGTGGCTTCCTTCTTAACACTTGATGCTGGTGCATCTTCTTTTGACAAAGGCAGGAAGAGGCGAGACTGCATTGACTAAAGTTGTGAAGAGAGAAAGACAGTGCATTCAATAAAACAATGCTCTAAGATTTTATTCATTAGTATCACAACTTGTTGTAGGACAAACATAAGCATCAACAGCATGGAGTTAAGGTTTCTTTCTCTGAGCACTTAGTAGGACAGAATTCATGAAATCGAACCATAACTGTCATTCATTCATTCTACTAAGGACACAATTATTAGAAGCCTTTGTAACAGTAGCAGCATGAAAATACCTTATATTCCATTAGCTATTTCTCGCATGTTTACACAAACATGCCTATCAAGGAAATCTTTCATCAAAGCTATTCATGCACCAGATGCCACGAAGGAGTGGAGCCAGCTCTGAAGTGCGTTTTTTATTATTATTATTATTATTATTATTATTATTATTATTATTATTATTACAGTTGAAACTCGATTTAACAAAGCGATGACCACGCTCAAATGATTTTGTTAAATCGGGAAGTTCGGAAAATCGAGGAAGAGATTTTTCGGGGACCTTTGAAACCTAAAATTGTAACGTGGCAACACCCAAAATCTACCACAGCATTGTAACTGCTAACCCATGCCTGCACGTGTGAAAAGTCCGCAAGGGTGGCTCAAATTGTTCATGTGATGTGCTATGCAGGCCAGGTAGACGGTCACGTGAAGCTATGACAGGCTCCCGACATGCAGACGTGGAAAACAAATGCAGTAATTGTGCAAGCAGACCGAGCAAGAAAGTTGTGCGGAGAGGATCAGTGCTATCTGCCGCATAAACCATGAAATAACAAAAGCAACCACCGCTGCCCCTAGCGCCATCTGGTATGCAAGAGCAATGCCAACTGCTGAGTCAGTTGTTCCGTGCATGGGTGCGGCGTGCAGCTTCGTTAAAATAAAGCTAGGGTCACAACTAGAGCGCCCAGATGTTTTAACGCAGTAGCCCTAGAGCGCAAGCTCAAAGAAAAACCCATCTTTGTCAAAATTAGAAAGAAATCACCGCTTTTTTTTTACTCATTTATTTCAGGAAAAGTTTCCTTAAATCGGATTTGGTGGCCATTAGTTTCGTTAATTCGGTTTGACAACAACATTTAACCCTATGGGTGCCTGCTGGGGAATAGAAATTTCTTTGTTAGATCAGGAACTTCGTAAAATCATGTTTCGTTAGATCGAGTTTTAACTGTATTATTATTATTATTATTATTATTATTATTATTATTATTATTATTATTATTACACAATGTTTGGTTCAAGTTAACCCAGTTTTTGCTCTTAAGTTTATTTGCCTTGTCTGTTACAGACTGTGCCCTAATACACTGGCATGTACTACATTGAACTTAACACTTCTTTCTGGTTTAGCGCTGTGACCAAGAAAAATAATGGCAATACCAATGTTATGAATAAGTCTTATTCCATCAGTAGTTTTATTTTAAATGTTTCTCATTGGTGTGTTTTGCATTCAGGTTGCATCCACAACCCTTGCCAGTAAGCTTTGAAGTGTAATTTGTCTTGTGTTTCCTGGCTAACAAGAAACTACAGGTGAATAACCTCTCAAGCAAGAGAGAAATGCTCAGTATACTAGAAGCCTGCTCACATTCAGTAACGGACATTTGTTTTCTGGAACATAGTCTCCAAAACACAGCAGTGCGCTTAGAATGCAAGCTGCTTTTAAAGTAATGTTACTAGAGTAATATACTATTTCATTCAGAATAAAACCCTCCAGTAGCCACTTACAGCCATAAAGACTTTGTGCTCCAGGAGATCCTGAAGCTTCCTGGTAACGAAGTCGGGATTGCAGAGTCCAGCAATTGTACACACTTGGTCTGGGTCCTGAGAATTTATGAAGCACACAAGTATATGTTCCTGTTTAGCAATGATTCAATTTTATACAACAGATTTCTTGTCACAAACCAATCAGACAAGGAGAAAAGCAACATTCAAAAGAAAGAAAGGGTGAAAGGCCTGTAATTTGGGGCAGCAACGTCCTTGACTGCAGTGGTCATACAGTCCAGCTGCTCTCTACAGATGAAAACACCTGCCCTTTAGAAAGCAAAACAAAAAACCTAGCTGTCCATTACTGGCATTGCAAAATGTTAGAGCCCTCTTTTGCTACTTATTTATATATTTCATATCCTTTAACATCTTTCATGATTTATTCTTCTTTCATGTTTTGTTGTTGCCTTACATCCCACATGCTTAGGAAGAAATGAACCCAAACCACTTTGACTGAAAGTCAAATAAAGGACCTAAAAGATAGACCCAAGCCATGGAGCTTATGTATGTTTAGATATACTCATGGACAATATTCTGTGGCAATGAAGAGAAAGCTACAGAGGCAAAGCACACAAATGAAAGCACTCCTGAGTGTATTCCCATAATCTCCTTCACATTTGTTTAAAATAGGGAACAAAAACACATTTTATTTGACACAGCCCTTATCTTAAAGTAGGGCATAAAATACACCACTCAGTGTTCAAATTAATTTTATTTTTTCACTTTACTCTTCCCTGTATTGACAAATCTAGAAACAATGCAAGTACAGTGGTGGAACAGCCATTGGACCTTTTGCTGCAGATCATGGCACTAGCAAAAAGCTGACTTGGAGCAGTGACAAGCACATTTGGTGCAATGTCGAACATACATCTCTGCACCATGTGGTCTCAATTTTAACTGAAAGAGAATAGATATAGCGAAGCCGGCTTTAAGAACATCAATAAGGTATTCGAGCCAAAATTCCAGAACTAGTTTCATAATTTTTTTAAAATGGCTTTTCCTGCGTATTTATGCCGGTATAAAGCCATTCTGTCCTTTCGACTTGCAACAGGCATTTGTTCATACGGCAGGCTTTAAGCACGAAAGATAAAATATATACATATCACGGAACAAGGGCGTGTAAGGAATACCACGTGCCTAAGACATACACAAACAAACTGAAGTCACATTAATAAGTCTATATGTTTCTTTACTTTTAGCATGCCAAATATTTCCTGCATGTCTCAATTTTTAAAAAAATTGCTTTCCCTGTGCATTTATGCCGGTATAAAGCCCTTCTGTCCTTTCGACAGGCATTTGTTCATTTGGCAGGCTTTAAGACTTCACATTTTAAAAACACGTCGAACCAACTAGCTGAGCATAGCACGTTTCTGCAATTCAGCTATCCTGCAGAACTGTGTCTTGGATCAAGTGAAAGTTGTTTTAAGTTAAAGTTGTTTAAATTACAACCACGGAATCTGCTCTTCAGATTGTGCAGGGTTGCAAAGAAGATCCGCACTATAATAAGCAAACTATGTGCGAGTGGTTGAGTATGCAATTTACAAAATATTTTTAAAGTGACACAATCAACATCTATGCTATGTTGATGGTGGCCACTACTGCAAGTAGAAGGTTAGGCTGATTCAGTATCTACACCAAGAAACTAGAAATGTACCGAAATAGAAAGTGCGTCCAACTCTGCTGAACTACTTGGCACAGTAACGTATGTGCAGACACTCGAGCCCCTGTAGCTTTCCCTTCCTTGCTACAGAATGTTGTCCACAAGTATAGCACAGCAACCACTATGAGTGTTGACCCACTTACCAGCCTTGAAACAAGGATGTCAATCAGATCAGGAATGAAATTGTCAACCATGTCCTTGCACTATAAAATGAAAGAAAAAACATTAGTAAAATGGATTGCAAAGCAGTAACAAACAATACCAACCATTTCGCTAATAAATTTAATCGGTATCAGTGCACAGCTGCCTTCAAGCACTTCTCTTAGTTCCTCCTGCAAAAGAAATGCAATGGTGTTGTAATACAATGAAACGTAAATGGTTTTTGCGTCCAAAGAGGCAGGACGCAGAGGTATGAAAAGGAAATTCACAGTACCTGAGTTTCATTGCTGAGGAGCTGGTCTCTTGCTTCTTTAACCATTTCCTTGCAGATGTTGCACACGTTGCTCTGTGAGCAAAGCATAGGTTGTCAGGTTTAAGCACCACTGCTAACAAAAGGTTCAGAAGTTACCTTGTCCATAGGGACTTCGAGCTTTTCCCAAATCATCTCTATGCAGGGTTTCACAGTTTTGCATGATGATGCAACCCACAGGTCTTGGCATGATGTGCTCAGTGTCTGGCAAACTTTGTCAGATGGCTTGACCAGGGGAACTGCACTGCTTACTAAAATTAAAAAAAAAAACTTCACTTTATAAGCTGTTGTATTTTTTTTATTTTTTTGCAAGATTTGCCACTTTCAATGACAACAATGTAAACTATCATGGAGAATCAAACACAATAAATGTGCAAAAATAAATAAAATGTTTCCAAAACAATACACGCAAGCTATAATAGACAACTCGGGTTGTACGTTCAGTTAGAAAGACACATGACTTTGGAAAGGTAGGTTAGAATGAAATGAAATAAAAAATCAAACCAAAGGAAAAGCTTCTCCCTTTCTTTTGAATATGCTATTGGACAATCCAGTATTAAGTTAGCATACATCTAAAAGTGCTGCCAACATTGGGCACATAGTTATTATTGTATAATAAAAAGACTGCAGAGTCAGGATTAGTGCCTTACTGTTCATTGCTGAAAGAGAGAAAAGTAACAATTACAATGTAACATGTCAGAAGCCTTTACTGAAGGAATAAGAATCAGGATAGTGTACGCATCTTTCATAACAAGAGAAAGACAGATTTACACAGGCTATACCCACGCTGAGCGATTCGCAAATTAGCAAGACTAATTTTTGGCATATTTGACAGAATATCAGCAGCAAGGTCTTAAGCACATGTATCTTATGCCCACAGTAGGCAGCGACACAAGTTCTACTTGGTGATGATGATAAAAATATTTTATTAAAGGTTGCCTCATTGAGTAGAGATTCTTTCCACAGAACATCGGTTTTCTTCAGGAAACTGCATGCCAATTAATAAAATTTCTAGTTTACATGAAAAGCTTAAATTCAAATTATTTGCAGATGCAAAGCACAGGTTTTGGTTGCAACAATATCTTGAAAATAATGAAATGATAAAAAAAATTCAGCTTTCTACCGTCCATGTTGCAACATTGTACTGCTACAATGAGTAAGGGAATCACAATGCTGAAAACAAAGCTCCGTCAAAGTACTTCAAAAATTAATGCTCAATGAAACTCGTAACTGTTAATCAGTGACTTTAGGTAACAAACATAAGCCCTGCAATAGAAGTTATAAATTGACAAATATACAAGTATCTTTCAGAAATCGTGGCTCTTACTCTATAGGCAACAAAAATGCAAGCTTTTGTGACAAGAAAGCAAACATGCAAACAGAAAATAGTTCTAAACATTTACTAAGTAGAACATGAACAATGCATGCAAGTTCATAGCATCATTTTTGTTAGCACAATTCTCAGTGTCTTCAATGACAAACTGAAAAACTCTGACAATACATAACATCACCCCAAAGAAAGTGCTAGCAGCTTCAGCTGTGTGTATTAGCATTCATGCACTGGAAAGCCTGTAGCCTTGTTACCCCCACAAGCTTACAGCCCATGTGACCACTTGTAACTTGACTGAATAATGAGTGGCATGCATCCATCTCATCTTTTTGACCCCTTTCACAATACAGGGCAGCCAACCAGGCTCAGTCAGGTTAACATATGTGCCTTTTCTTTACCTATCTATATATCTATCATTTTTAATCTAATCTCTCACAAGCTTATAAGAAGTTCCACAGGGTGCAAATGCAATAAGAGCATTATATTTTTTGGTGGGTTGTGGGGTAACAGAGATTGGGAAGCACTGGCTCAAAGGGCTACTCTTAAATTTTTTTGCCCAAGACATAGAAGTGGCTGCTTTGGACTTCTCTGCATCTCCTGTCACACATAACCTACCTCAATTTGTCTTAACCCTTTGTTGGACAGCGGGACATATACGTCCCACTTTTCATTCCACGTTCTCGGCGCTGTCACTCCTTAAGAGAGCTCGCTCTACCACATAAAAGCCCCTAACTCTATCTACTAAGTATACCACAACATTCTGTATGCACTTTCATAGCGTTTCCGCTAAGTGGAAGCACGCAACAAGACAAGTAGCAGTTTTTGTTTTTTCATGTCTGCTTTTCCGTTTTTCTGTGTTTTTGCGAGCTACTTTCAAGAAAGAAAAAAATGTCTGGTGAGTAAATCTTGTGTTTCTTGCACTACAGTAACCACTTACAAACAAACTATCGTCTATAATTTGGGATGTTTAGCGTGCATAGATAAACGGAACGGTTTTTACGAAAACCAGTGTGATTCACCTGTTCCAGGTTAGGCTTAGCGTATAGCGTGCGGGCTGTTCGGTCCGTACTGATTGCTTCTTTCTTTTGCTAAAGATAAGAAGCGTCTCACTGCTCAAGGAGCACTTTATTATTCTGGAGCTTGCCAGAGAACTAACAACAGTGATGATGAGCATCGTTCGGAGAACCTTCTGGATGGTGCTCCGGAAGCATCGATTCTTCGGAAACACTCACACCCAAACGTGACAGGCACGCGATGGCGGTGCACTGGTGGTCAACTAGCAAAAAAATAAGTCCGCACGAAGTACATGTGAAATGTGTGCAGCGTTCCGCTGTGTGCAACTTGCTTCGCACCATTTCACAAAAAAATGTGAACTGCCTCAAGTGGACAGCGGGACATATGAGTCCCACTTGATCAAAGTGACCTAACTGGACAGTGGGACATATCGGTCCCTCTTTTTTTTCCGGAATAAGGCACTTCTCGGCATTCAGATTGGTTTTTATGGAATCAAGAAGTGATAAATAGCTTGCTCAAAATCTCTTACACAAGATAACAATTGTTTCCTCGTTGTGTCCACCAAAGGGTTAAGACTGTAGAAATAAATTTAAATAAGCGAGAAACATTATACTGAAACATAAGATTTACTGGATAGGCCAGCGAGCTTCTTCTCATGGCCTCAGTGGTGATATTTTAGTAAGTATGCAGTAGGAGCAAGCACACCATCTCGAGACAATGTGTTAAACTACAATAAATTGTAAATGTTCTTGCATCACATGGTTATTTCTGGCACAAAATATAAAACAAGAAGACTGTTCTGTGGACGTTACATTACTGTTGAAAACTTTATGCCAGCAGATAAGTTCGCCCATGGCAATACCAATGTTGCCCACTTTGTTTGAAGACAGGTTCACGAGATGTTAGCACCAGCAATGCTGCTTCCCATGCTGTCCTAAACAGCAAACACAGGCTGGCTAGTATAAATCATCCATTAGAAGGCACAAATATATTATGCTCATAATTTTTGTATTTGCAGAAGAACTACACAGTTTACTTGCACCAGTTGGCATGCATGACCGAAGTGCACAGCAGAATGTACCGAGCGAAAGATATCACACATCAGCCTTAGGCCAGTATATTTCAATTCTTGTCATGCAAATTCGCTTCAGTTTTTATTATCCATAACACAACACCAGCTTTAACGTAGGCAAAGCACTGCTCAGGCTACACTCCGTTTCATACATAGCAGGCAGTGTTAGGAAGGCTAGAGGAACTTCTTGTACTGCTTGCATTCGTGAGCAAGAAATAGTGTGTTGCATAAGAAATAAAGGTATAGCTATATGTCATATAATTCAATGTAGTATTAAGTCTCATACTCTCATGTTGCAAAATATGGGGTAATTATTACATGTATGGCACTGCAGAGATCTGAACCTATTTACCACTGAACGAGTGTGGAATACCACCTTTTTGTTATCAGCCACTACAGCACACTGCTTACTCGGAACCAATACAATCACCTCTGTTGAAACCCAAGGTGCACAAATAGTACGTGCTTTGGTGTAGCCTTATGTCTACTAGCTGTATATGAAGCAGTTACTCTGCACAAAGCGTCATAGAACATAAACAACTGCACCAGCAAACGTGCCGAATGAGACTTCTATGACCGCACTACTTGCCGATTGGTAAACTTGGTGCAAAACATTTTGACCCAGACGGCACAGACAAGGACTAATGCTATTACCAACTGTTTATTTCTAAAAACACACCACCAATTCATAAGCTCATTTAACCGCGCGTGTCACACCATTTCTTCATATGAAAGCGTGAAGGCATATCATCAAGAACTGCCGCACATGTCAGATACAAGCATTCAAAACCTCAAGCTCGGCCTTGTGCAACGCTGTTGACACCTTGCTTATACAAATAATGGAATGCGTGTCAATAATGAAAGCTTCAAAAGCCAACTGAGCTGTGTGTGTTATTTGTGTAGCTTCTGCATTGTTGCCTGATAAGTATGAAACTGAGTAGAGTCAGGAAGCATGAGAAGAAATAGTACTGAAATATATTCGTTACATTAGTCAAGCCATTCTGTCCATTGCCGTAATGGAAACAGAAGCCAAAAGAATACTCGTCATTCTCATCAAGCTGCACTGCATACATGGCACTACTTATTCAAAACAAGCCAAAATATCATGCTAGCTCGCGCTCGCACTCCCACTCACAAATCCTGTATGGCAAAACAAAAGCAGAAAAGCCCTAAGCGTGTGCATATCTTTACACAAAACCCAAAGTCCTTGATTTGAAAAACCTCCCAACACTGCTATCAATGCACGCTCATTCAGGAACATAAACGTTGAAAACTACCCTTGTAAAGGAAAACATACCTAAGATGAGCAACATGTGAAGAATTGAGATACAAACAAGACAGTGCAAGATGACACCATGAGAGGAGACGAATTGAATAGGCCCTTCTTCACTGAAGCAGTCAATGCCACAGTATCTATGCCACTGCAAGGTACTACAGACATGCAGTTTGACTCAAAGCTTCTCCTACATCCATGGTATAACCACCACAGACACATGGCAAAAGTGTTGCACTAGCTCACACGAAGCCAGCACTAACACTCATTACCATCAGCTAGTTTCGCCTGCAGCATGCCACTCAACGTTAAGTACAAACTACCTTGCACCCAGAATAAACAAAAATTACTTAAATGAGACATTCAAGTATTGATCTACATAAGCAACTTCTGCTGGTTTCCATGAGCTTGCCATGCTACAGTAATAGAGAGCTTTATCTAAGTGTCTCTTACGGTCCACTCAGATCACATTTCATGCACTCGAGTGCTAGAGAACTGTATTTTTTTCGCATTTTTCATAAGCATTTATCCCAGAGACTCAAGCGATGAATGGTCAGCTTAGCTGCAAAACAACGAAGAAACCCAGCATCATGTTCCGCTCAGTCAGTATGGCACTGGAGAGTGGGCTGCGTTCCGCTTTCCAGTGCCAGCATACGCGTCGTGTGCACACGTACTAGCATTCCCACTGAGCAGCTGTGTACAACTTGTTATGCTGCATGGGTCCAAGAGGAGCAGACTGCGAACACTAAGCTAAAACTGTCCAATACACAGTGTAGACCGCTTATAACGTAAGTCGCCGGAGTCATGAATATCTGCACTATAAGCGGTAGCGCACTATAACCAAAACAAAGACTTTCAAGCCCTGCACGTATGCAAAACATGTAGACCAAGCAGCCGCACGTATCCGAGAATCAAAGCATGCAACTGGGGGTTTTGCATCCATTTAAATTTACTAACGTTGAAAGGGTAATGTCCAAGTACCCACGATCTTCGCATAGAGCAGACAAAGCAATAATTTTTTTTAAATGTCGCAGTTTCGTCTGAAAGGCGAAGCATCAGTTGCGATAGCAAATGAGTAGAGAGCTATAAGGAGTAGGGATAGTAGTTTTATCGGCTGCATAAACTTGACACATTTGCTAACTAACTGAATTAACAAGCATGGTGTCAAAAGCGCACAAGCAAACATAAATAGACTCGATGACCAAAGACAACCACTATCGAAACGCGGGCGTGGGGAAGCGCGGCTGCCGCAGCGAGCCAAGGTTCGTGCGGTCTATCCCTTCAACGAAAACTAAGCAACGTACGCACGGCGCATACAAAGGTCAGAGCCGGGTGGAGATCGCTTTCAAGATACGGTGCGCGCGACAACACCGACAGCCGGCACAGACGCAAAGTACAAGAACGCATTTATTGGCAGAAAAGAACCCCTCTCCCTCCCTCCCGCGCTGCCTTCCCGTTTTGCTCCTTGCACGTGAGAGAGTGTGTCGCCAGTTACCCTTACGCCTGGTTGCAAGATACGCATTTGGTGCCACAGCACAGTGTCGCCCCTCTCTCCATCCCATACCCCCACGGCCTTTCGCGCGACGGAAGTCGCGTTTACTCTCCACTGTGCGGTCACTTTCCGTGAAGGTGCGCGTCCCCCGCGCGCTTTCACTCGCGCATACAACGCGCGGCGACGATTTTATCGCCCTTGGTCTCATGCTCCACGTCTCATGCTCCTCCTCCGCATCGCCCTTGTTGAGCTCCTCTCCCATCGGTGGGCGCACCTTGTTGCGAAGCGTGCTCGCTACCACCCTTGTCAGCGAGATTTTCCCGCGGAAGCCGCATTATAACCGCTATTTCATCTCACGTGGCTGCACTGTAAGCGGTATGCGTATACATGCAGTTCTATGGGAGGCTAAACGGGAGTCGGAAAAGGCCCCGTTGTAGCCAGTTCTGCACTATAAAACGGTAACGTTATAAGTGGTCTATACTGTAATAAGCACACTTTCCTTGCCTACTCCGAATAAAAAGAATGCTAATGAGCACCAGTCACGGTTGTAACCAAGGGGACTAAGGAGTAGAAAATTACCAAATCTACTGGTAATTCAAATCATCATGGCTCACACTTTTACTACTCATATACAGCTGTGCTTGCACAAGCAAATTACAATGCAAATTGCTCCACATACTTGATAAAGTGCAGCTGTTCTAACAGAAAAATTGAAGAAATGCTACATTTTCTTGATGACATAACTCTCAACAGCTCCACAAAATTTGGTATGTATAGCAACGAGCGTCACATGAGGTGCACACTCCTAGCGATAACTTGAAATCCTTAAATCGAACAAGGCCAACAAGGCCTAAAGGAGTCACAACACAGCGGGAACGGATATATGCCACAGTGGCAACAAACATAATTCTCGGTGGTTTAAAATTCATTGCCATCATCGCCGTATACTACTACCTTCCTTGTTTAAAGCAAGAATGTCATTAGGCAACCATTGGTACCTTCACACAACAAACAATTCAGCCCTGCGCAATACTTTCCCTTTCTCTTTTTGCCCTGTATATTTTGCATTTCCTTATAATATCCTTGTTCGTCCCCCTTACTCAATGCCCTCTGGGCTCCAGTAAAGTATTTTAAATACATTTAAAAAAAAAACAATAAACCAAGCACTATTTTTTTTAAACAGAATAAACTTCAGCAAGTTCACATGTTTCATATTAACAAAATTGGCATTGCATCCCTGTCACATGGGTGGTTTCAATAATCATTGAAGTCAATTTGCATCAATATTTTCAAAACAGATGCTGCTGGTAAGTAGGCACCACTAAATGCTATTTGAGACATTGATTGCGGTTAATTTTCTGCATACAATATGTCACTAGATGATTGAAATTCTCAAATGCGACTCAAGCTGGTCAAAACGTATTGTTGGGCTAGTTTGTCATGGCTTGCTAACGGCACCAGACAACATAAAGGACAAGCAAGGACACCAACGTGTATATTCAATATACAGATTGTCAGCCAGCATTTATTCTGCGTGATCAAGAAACTTTCAATTTACCTCTTGACCCATCTGAACATTTATCGCAGTTATCAACCAGAACTACACGCCACCGCAGACATGATGCATTAACCCCTTACTTTGCAAGAACAAACACATATAAGTTTTCTTTTTTTCCTCGAACTGTAACCGAGTGGAATTGTATAATTGAACCCACTTCCTAATCATGTAATTTTATGGTTCTGTTTGTTTTGTCTATCTTATTTTCACTGTATGTACCATATGTCGCCCTCCCTGCTTGGACTACGTGTCCGCAGTATTTAATAAATAAAAATAATAATAATAAATTACTCATGCCTTGCCATTGCTTGATGTCTCCTTGCTAGTTCTTTGTGTTCTCTGGCGCCGTTTGCAATACGATTCAAAGCTGCTGTCAGCTTGCTCAAGCTAAGCAAGCTAGCACACGCAAAACAAGTACAAAAAATTTAAAGGTAACTTCCCAAAAGTATAAACATGAGCTTTCCCACTAATATTTTGCCTCAGTATAATGCTACAATTTGCAAATCTATGCTTGTAGTTGCTAGCACAACATAGCCACTTAATGAAACATAGCCAACCTTTCGCCTACAACTAAATAAAGTAGCTTTCTCTCAAAAATTGCCTGCTACATCGTTATTACTGCATCAGAGGCCCGTTTGTCAACTATGTCCTTGTCTTGGGCACATCTAGTGCCGCCTGGTAACGAAAAGTTTAACCGGGGTCAGCATCTGAATAAGCATTGAGTTGAACAATGTAGCATCTTGTTCTAACCATGCCTGAAGTACAGATGCAGGTCAACTTCATTGAGGAGTGAAAGTGGCTGTATCACAGGGAGCGACAGAGGCATTAAACTGAAAAGTTGCATGCTCTTTTTAAGTTATGTTACTTCACGTCCTTTCCTGTAGCCACTATTATAAGAAAACAACTGTAATGAGGGAAAATGCAGGCATTGTGGAAAAAAGGGATGCTTCCTGTAATGAGTATCACTTGCCCTATTAGTACAAATAAGGACAGATGATCCTCAACAAACCGTTTGACCTACACGAAATGTAGATTTCGGCAGTGGTGAGCAACTGCTTAAACACAGTTCTTTTTCGTAATGTCTCACAACTTTATTAGATTACACAGGAGCCCAAAGCATACAAAATTAAACATCCACTCAGTGAAGCCCCAGATGGTGTCAATGTAGAAAAAGGGGGACATAAAAGCAAAACACCAAAATACATACCATTCCTGAAAATTTAAAGAAGCATGTCTCATTTGAGTCACAAATGCAAGTGAAGCAAAAAAAAAACAAAGAAAGGACAGCAGAAAGAGTTTCATCTTAGTTAAAAGTGAAGCAGACCGACAAAGAAGTACCCAGGTGCAAGGCGGCAGGAGCCAACCATTATGGCTGTTTTTTGCAATGACTTAAGGACTGAAGGCAGACAGAGACAACCCATCACTTCTTATAAGCAGAAATGAATGTTCCCTTAGACACCAACTGACTCGTCTGTGGGTAGTTTTGAGATTTCTTGAGCCTTCAGCATCATTAAAACATACAGCGGCAAAACAGATTAGGAATTTTTCAACAACTTTTGTTACATCCAGAAATGTGGACTACACGTCTTCAATCTTAAAAGTACTTAACATATGGAACATGAAGTGTACTTTGAAAACACCCAGCCACTTGAGAAATTTGCCTGACGTAAATTATTACAGTCAAAAAGAACTACAGATGAGCAAGCGCACCTGTCTATGTATTGGCGCCACAAAGAAATGACCAGACATCTATGTTCAAACTTTTTTCTCTATATAGCTATAATATAGCTTGTAGCATAGGTCGAATTATAAGTGTCTTAAGATGCGTGAACATGCTTTAAATAATTTAAATTGAAGTGATAAACAGTGGTTAAACAAGGAATGTCTGTGGTGCCAATGTTTCAGCAAAGGGAACTTGTATTTGTCAGAGTAACAACTTGTCTTCGCAGACTGCTGCACTGATGAAGTTTCCTTGTCGAAACTATGGCTTCAGAGACATCCCTCCTTAGACCACTGTTGATCACATCAAATCTCCTATCCTCACGTAAAGCTCCTTCTTTACAATTTTCATTAGTAATTTTATTTTTATGTGTTATCTTGACATGCAAAATTGTACACGCAGCGCCTAAAGGGGATATGCAAAATAAGTGCTGCCTGCCATAAACCTATGATGGTGGTTTCTGTGTAACCATGACCCAATTCAAAATTCAAAATTGTGAATCAGCCATGGACTGAGCAAAATAGTTTTCATTATGCTGCAATGCGCGTCACATCAAATTAATAATCGCAAATATACGACCGCAGCTGCTCAGATCATTTTGACAGTCTACGCCTGGACTTTCAGCATAACAGCAGTGAATTTACTTCATTCAATTCTGATTGAACACCTTAAGGCTCAATCACACCGGCGACTTGAGTTGTCCCGTGACCATTTGCGAATGGCGACCAAAAAGCGACTGAAGGCGACCGATGCTCACACCGGCAAGCCCAGCAGAGCACGACCTGGAAGTTGCAATCCCGGAGATTATCGTTCTCAGCGAGAACTCTATATAGGAATCTACGCAGTTCTCCCACACTTCTCTGACACTATGTTCGCTGGTTTCGCGTTCCGGCAACAGCCATGGATTTTGATTTGAGCGAAGAGGACGACGTTGTCCCCTGTGCTGATGTGCTCTGCCGTGGTGTCAGCTGTGGCAGCGCGGCAGCCGCCGAAGAAAACGGGACGCTGGTGGGTGCACCCGTGCCACCGCTCGCGAGAAGTGGCCGGCCACGCAAGCCGCCTCCAGCCCGAACTTCGCGCACATGGCAAGCAGTATTATCAATAGCAAGTTGTAATTTCTAGTGCGCGTTGCGCGGGAATCGGTGCATAATATTAAAGCGAAGCCGTTCACCTTTGAGTGACATGCTCATCCAATGAACGGCAGCTGGAAAAGAGGGTTTGTGTTTGTTGTGCTTTCTTCTGCTGCTGTTTAGCTTCCAGCAAATGCCACCGCGTACATTCGACACGTTGCTGCAACTGCTGCATCCCAGCTTCACAAGGCAAGACACCAATTACCTGTAGTCTGCCATGGTGGCGTGGACATTACATTTGGCGTGATGCAGGAGGGCCGCCGGATGAAAACACAGAACATCACTTTCGGCGCGGCGCCGATTGGTTGATCAGCTTTGCGACCACGGTCGCGCGACTGAAAAATCAAGCAGCGAGCGACTGGCCCAAAGTAGTCGCTTTTCGAGAAAAGCGACCATTTGCGACCAACTTGGTCGCGCGACTGCTGTCAGTAGCCGGTGTGAATGAGCCTTTATGGTAGTGTCATAAACGCAGTACACTTTTTTTTTTTTTTTTCTTTTTAAGGAGTTAGCCCCCTTTGGGGCTTCCCTTATCACATACCAATAGTCGTCATCTATCTTGCCGGCATTTACTTTCTTTAAAGCAGTGCACCCGGTAGTTCCAAGTCACGAACGGCATGCGCGTTAACGGAATGACTTAGCATTCTCGACTGGAAAGTAGCGAGCGCAGAGTTTTCGAGAATGGAAATGCAAGCAAGGCAGATGATCATTATTGTGAGACAAAATAAGCCCCAAAGGGTGCAAACATTTCTAAGAGTGTAAGAGGTTTCATTAATGCAGCAATGAGAAGTCACACCGTACGATACATTGTGCTAACTTCAAAGAGCAACTTCCACCCGCAAATACGATCATAGGCGAACAGATCATACAGTGAGCTTCCATTGTGCTTCGTGCATGACAGTGACCGAATTTTAGTTTATCCCGATTCAAACTTCGAGACAGTAACTATACTCAAACGCAGAAAAATCACCCATTTCGCACGGGCACTTTCTATGACTGCGTTCGAAGCACAAAGCTGTCAATTGTATTTGAATCGGCCGTGTCAGAGCACTCGATCAGCAGCGAGCTGCACTGACTCAAGCACGCTGGAAAGTTCACGTGTGATCAGGGGCACTTTCATTCATACAGCTGCAGTTCGTCACAAGTTGTAATCTCAAATACGACCGCAAGTTATCGGATCACTTCCATGCACTCAACTAAAATACAATGCAGAAAAAAAAATTGCGATCACAGAGCGACAGAAACGCAGACTGCATGAAATAAAGAACGAGACACGCGGTACAAATAGGCCGACAAAAGGTAGCATTGGCAGCGACTGCATACTCACAGCAAATTATGCTCGCCGCGAGGAGCACCCTCGCAAACATTTCGCCGCGAGGTTGAGTGCCAGCTGCCACACGAAAAACACAGGACAGACGCTCACATAAAGAAAACAAGGCGAACTGTCTGCAAGCGCAGTCGAGTTAGACTGCTTTTGACGCGATCTGCGAAATCACGATCATATGATCCGCGACCTCGACGCCACCACACGCTTCCGTCGTCGCCCTAAACAAGCGTCAGGCAGTCCCCAGATTCCCTAGGCTTTTCTGCAGTTGGAGTTTCTGGAGTCTTTTTTTCCTTTGAGTCACGAGAAGTGGGAGATTTGAATCGCAAGATCAACAGCGATGCGTACCTCGTGTCATATTAAACGTAAGAAACAAGCCGAAGCTAAACCAACAATCCAGAACAGCCGATCGTTAATTACGGATTACCGGCTAAATGGCAATAATTTAAACAGTTAGTGCGACATATTTTGCTCAATTTTTTTTTTCTGATCTTCAGAATCGTTCGCCTCTTAGAGAAAGTAGGAACACAACTTAATTTGATGAACTTGATTAAATTAAACTGTATAAGCGCTTGTGGCCAGACTTTGGTGGGGAGATTTACAACATGGGGGGTTGCCAGGTTTTCAGGTATCAAGATAAATTATTACTACGGGATGATAAAGATAATCGAGCGCCTAATTTGCGACATTCACCAGGATACGTAAATATTATGGCGCACAAAATCGCAAAACTCTGTCCGCTTCGACTTGGAGCCACGGTACCTGACTGTGCATCATATCACAACGAGCCTACCATATGTTGCCTAACTCGCACCATCGAGCAGGTTCTCCTCAAGTAATCTACAAGAATTTACACGGCAACAAAAGACCCGCTAGGTCAACATCCAGTAGTTCATACTTCATTCACCTGTAGTTCACATGGAGGAAACTCTATTTAAATTAAAACATAATGTGCTATCTTTCAGATATTTATCCA
>NC_051154.1:208398787-208406287 GCF_013339745.2 Dermacentor silvarum | reverse complement strand
TGTTGTGGGATTGGTTGCTACTTCTGGCATTGAGTGCTTTCGCGACGCCATGTAGTAATTCACAGTTATGTTGTTGGCAAGTCTGAAAACTTCTACCATATCCGCAGGCATGCGTGCAACTTGGTAATCTTCAACGTAGAAGTTTTTCTTGCTTCTTGGAATTTGTGGTGCACAGGGCACCTTCCTCGCTTTGTCGATCTCGGCTAGGAGCTTGGCACGGTCAGGGAGAGGCAAACCACGGCAGCCACCATCGCCACTGCTCTTCTGACCTGGATCCGTGCACAGCTGGAATCTTGGTGCTTCCGAGCGTTTGGACCGACTTTGAGGGCTGCTGCCGGCGGCTCAGTAACTGCGTTCACGTCAAGGAAGTTCTTATCCAGCCTTCTGTCACATTTGCTTCCGCCATCCTCAAGCCGGGTCTCCCTCATCGGCCGCGGAACTGACGGAACGTACGTCTTTTCAGTGCTAGCAACATCTTCTTTCGCCGTAGCGCTATTTGCTGCCCGAGGGCATGGCTGTATACCTATAACGTACAGCGGATGAGGGTGTTAATTGCACGCTGATCGAGCCGAAAACCTGGAGCAGCAGGTGCGCCGACCGACCCGTACGTCTGGAGCGTGGTTCACCCCTTCTCCGCATTATGACCGAAAAATGGCGCTGCGGTCAGCAGACGGAACAGCCGGAACGGTGCTGAGCGGTACCTGTCGTCTGCTACTTCGTGGCCGGCGGCGCTCAACAAATTAAGCACGCAAAGTGAAAAAGCTGTCATTTGTAACCGCGAGCTTGTGCAGTGAGAGACTACGGGTCTCTGTTATTACGTGTTTAGAAGTTGCTATAACATGCAGAAGCTTCCACGACGGAAAAGTGAGCGGCAAGATTTGCGGCAAGTAGCACTGCCACCATCTTGGTTGTAGTCAACTGGTCAATCACACCACCGCAGTCCGCGCTCGTTGAGTACTGCCATAGTCCCGTAATAGCTTTGGTACTGCGCACGAGCTTCCCAGACATCTCTGCGACTCCACCACCGAGAAACAGTCGTCATGTATTTTAAGAAATTACATCGGCTGTTCATTGCAGCATGCGAGGCGAACGTTGAAAAGTGCCAGCTGCTCTTTTATTTCGGTTGTTACCCGCTGATTACGCGTTGAGTATCGTATTTGTTCGAGCTTTGTATGTAGCACATGCTGATGTACGCGGTCGTCTTGCGTTATATTTTTGCACACGTGCATCTCGGTGACTGTAACGTTATGTTCGCTTAGCGACGGACATAATATGATTTGTATACCTGTTGGAGACAGGTTTGAAATGCGGCGCCGAAACTTTCGTGCCCTAATGATGCTTACCTACATGGGTTTCGCACACAACTTGCAGACTTCGGTAACAGCGATATCTAGAAGTTCTTAGGTAAGCTAGGCGGCGTTACGCCGATAGCCAATCATCGCCAAGTCATCGATAGCCAATCAATAGCTAATCGATAATCGAATCAATAATCGAAAAATTCCGGAAAATTCTGGGGATGACTTGGTAGTGCTCAGCCTAGCCCAAATACGTAGCCAATACCTTGCGATAGCCAATCAATAGCTAATCGATCATCGATCAATAATCAATAAATTGCGGGAAATGCTGGGGCTTGACTTGGTAGTGACCAGGCCCATCGAGCCCTGCTAACTTTTCTGAAGGACACTGTTAGCCTCCCGTTTATAGACATTATTTGTATTTTGTTTTGTTCTCTGTGTCTCCGTCATTTCTTCATTTCCTCTTTCCTCATATATTCATTTCCTCTATTCCCTTCTCAAAGAGTAGGCAGGCGTTGTGCCCCTCTTCTCGGTAACAGTTGTCAGCTTGCTCCCTCCCTATTTGCTTCGTGTCCTTGTGTTATTATATGTGCACAAACCAAATAATAATAATTGGTAGTGTTCAGCCTAGCACAAATACGTAGCCAATACCTTCTGATAGCTAATCAATAGCTAATCGATAATCGATCAAAAATAAATAAATTCCGCGAAATGCCGGGGATGACTTGCTAGTGCTTAGCCTAGCCCAAATACGTGGCCAATACCTTGCGATAGCCATTCCATAGCCAATCAATAGCTAATCGATAATCAACAAATAATCAATAAATACCGCGAAATGCTGGGGATGACTTAGTAGTGCTTAGCCTAGCCCAAATACGTGGCCAATACCTTGCGTAGCCAATCGATGGCCTATCAATAGCTAATCGATAATCGACAAATAATCAATAAATTCCGGGAAATGCTGGGGACGACTTGGTAGTGCTTAGCCTAGCCCAAATACGTGGCCAATACCTTGCGATAGCCATTAGATAGCCAAATGAATGGCTAATCGATAATAGATCAATAATAAATAAATTCCGGGAAATTCTGGGGATGACTAGCGCTTAGCCTAGCCCAAATACGTGGTCAATCCTTGCCATAGCCATTCAATGGCCAATAAATAGCTAATCGATAATCGATAAATAATCAATAAATTCCGGAAAATGCTGGGGATAAGTCTTAGTGCTTAGCCTAGCCCAAATACGTGGCCAATACCTTGCAATAGCAAATCGATAGCTAATCAATAGTTAATTGATAATCGATCAATAATCAATAAATTTCGGGAAATGCTGGAGATGACTTGGTAGTGGTTAGCCTAGCCCAAATACGTGGCGAATACCTTGCGATAGTCAATCGATAGCCAATCACTAGCTAATCGATAATAAATAACCAATAAATTCCAGGAAATTCTGGGGATGACTTGGTAGTGCTTAGCCTAACCCAAAAGCCGGGACTAGTAGGTGCCCATCAGCTCCGCTGTCTCTTTAGCATTGCGCCTCGAGTGCAAGGTATGCTAATTTTGTACTTGCATTCGAGCTAATGGTACGCTTGCTGCTTCGAAAACTCCAACTTGCGTGGCGTGAGGCGAGCGTCCCATCTTTTACGCACGTAAATACGCGCCGCTATCTATTATGAGCAGCCGCGATATATTTTCATCAGTGATTCGTACTGGTCGGTTAAGCCGTTTAAGACAGTATCATCGCTGTCGCTGCTAGCGATGGCAGAGACCTCTTGCTCATGTTCGGGTGGCACAGTTGAGCTCTCGGAAACTTCAGGATGGCAGGTGATAATAAAAAAAGAAAGCCATGTGTTTCAGTCTTATAACACTCTATTTATTTATTTACAATACCCTCAGGGCCCAAGGGCATTACAGAGGGGAGTGGGTTTTGATTAGAATAAACTTGAACATAAACAGCAGTAAATATACATATTATTTCAAATATAAAAGAGGCTCACAAATGAAAAAAAAAGGTTAAATTAAATATGGGGTTTTACGTGCCAAAACCGCGATCTGATTATGAGGCACACCGAAGTGGGGGACTCCGTAATAATTTGTACCCCCCGGGGTTCTTTAACGTCCACCTAAATCTAAGTACACGGGCGCGGCCGCTATTCGTCCCCGAGTTTCTTATCGCGCTGTGTATTACCAGAATCACCTATTAATCCGTTGGATCCACGTCTCTCGAAGCTTTCGCTCTTTAGGAAACACATAGAATCCGAAGCCTTTGTTCCTTGTGTGGTTGTTGTAGCACCCAGGAACGCAGCAGGTGAGTCCTCCCATCGCATGATGGCTGTACAGGAACCATAAAAATTGCCAAAAATCGTTCGTAAACAGGACGCACAGGCTTTCCGGGCGGCTGGCGTGGCCAGATGACTACAAGTACCAGCATGCACCGCGGCATCGGTGGCGTCGTCAAACTGGCAGGTAGGATCGGTCTATTAATGACGGTATCTTTGTGTCAAATAAGATCAACATGCACCCTCATTTCTTCACTCCGCACTGTAAGTCAGGTTTTCAGTCTGCAGGTAAGGGGGCCTATAAAGCAACATAGTTCTCAACGACTACAAGAACAATAGCGGGCCTCAGTTATGTGCGAACGACACAAAAGTTTCTCAACTGCTATTTCATCTGTGCGGTCATCGAAGAGGCTTACCAAAGATGCCATGCTATGGCGCTCCTACTCATCTCTAAAAGATGATGCCCGAGAAAAGGAAGGACTTCGGAACTGTGATCGCAGAAAATGATCAAGAGTACAAACACCCGGAGATCAGGGGGAGAAGCTGCTAATGATGTCGGCACAAACTTCGGTGAATTCGAGATTTCCTGGCTGTGCTTGCGGTTCTCGTCAGCACGTACGTGTTGCTGCGTGCTCATTGGATCCAGAAGGGAAGGTTCGACAGCTGCACGCTTTCTGTTTGTGCGAAAAAATGGTAACATCATACTCAATAAAGCTTTAAAGGGCGTGCTATAGTTTCTATATACAAAGAACCGTGGTGTGACGGTCGCACCAAATTGAGAACAAGTTCCATTGTTGCTTAAATAGACACAATGTTGCCAGCTATTGCGTAATACGCAGTAAAGGCTAATTAGATGGCCAGAAGCTCGGCTAGCTAGATTAGCACCTTTGCTCCAAACGATTCTCACCCACTGTACATGATGGCTCAGCGGTTATCATTGTGCTGCTGAGGACGAGATCACGGGTTTATTAATTACATTAATTAGGGAGTTTTACGTGTCAAAACCAGTATCTGATTATGAGGCACGCGGTAGTGGGGGACTCCGGAATAATTGGGCTCACCTGGGGTTCTTTACACGGGTGTTTTCCGCATTTCGCCCCTATCGACATGCGGCCACTGTGGCCGGGATTCGATCCCGCGACCTCGTGCTTAGTAGCCCAACACCATAGCCACTAAGCAACCATGGCGGGTGAGGTCACGGGTTCGATTCCCTGCCGCAGCAGACGCATTTCGATGGTGGCGGAATGAAAGCGCTCGTGTACTTTGATTTAGGTACAGTGGCTAGAATGGACGTTCCTATTCTAGCCACTGCAATTTAGGTACAAGTTAAATAACTTCATGCGGTGAAAATTTATGTGGAGCGCCCCAGTACGGCGTCTCTCACGGCCCGTGTATTACAGCTGGTTAATTGCATCGAGGAGTTCAACCACATAATTCACTTAATCAAACGATACCTGGCAGCACGAGTCCAAAAAAAGAAAAACGCATTTGTTCCGAGCCTACAAGCTCAGTTTAATATTGCATTTGTTCAGAGCCGTAAAAATTTGCTTGGCTAGGAACATAATTTCAGCACTGCTTGTTTTCTAACAACAGCGAAATTTTCCTTTCGCCTTTGCTTGTACTGCTCAGACGATATTTGAAGCGTAGTACATCTTTAGCTGAAATCAGTGGCAGCGATATATCAAACACGATCTTTTGTCTCCAAGGCGTACCGACGAGGCGCATGACGACGCGCGCGGGACCGCTCTACCGACAGCAGCGCCAATTCGGCGTTATGATGCGGAGAAGTGGTGAACTATGCTCGGACGGCACATCTACTCCTCTATACTCCGTTCCATACATAGCGACCAACGCTGTGGAAGAGAGAGACTTCTTGGAGTATTCGTGCTTGGATATAATTCGATTTTTAGACCGCATTTGTGTGCAACTGCTTTGTATATGTTGAATAAAACAAGATTTAATCCTCAGAAACAAACACACTGTGGTGTACGGCTGCTAATGCGTCGTTTTAGATTATTTTTTTTTACAGCGAAGCTGTTAAGGGCTACTTCCCCAAGGATCGTGTCCGCGTGTAGAAAAAGCTATCATCATCAGCATTGGCTCGAGCGTCGTCGTCTTCTTGCGCAGCTGGCTCGCTGGCGCCCCTCGGTTAGCTACAAGACATAACCTCCAATATAGGAGGCTATGGCCAAGGACGTTTAAACTTGGTTTTGCGCTCGTGCTCGTGCTCAGCCCGCGCTCCTGCCACTGCTGCCGCGTTCGTCGTCGTCGTCTGCTTCCACAGCTGGCTGCGTTGCCGCTAATCATTCCAGCGTAGAATTTTCACTTCTTTTCTGTCATCGTAATGGGGAGGCCGCGTTTACGGAGGCATGAGCCATTCATGAGCAACTGACGACGTTTCCTAACGAGTTTGAGCAACGCCGCCGCGAACGCGCTCGAGAAAGGGCTCGTCGTCGACGTGCCGATTCTAGCGTGAGGGCTTCCGAAGCCCAGGCGAAACGTCAGAGAAGAGCCGCGGACCCCGAGTTGAGGGAGCCCGATGTTGAGGCCAAACGTCAGCGTCGTCTAGCCCTCCAGGAACCTGACAATGGTGGTGCACGCCTCGGCAACGCTAGCTCCAACTTCCCCGGCGCGACGGCCAGGTTTCAACGCGAGTTTATCAACCGGAACGTTCGTGATAGACATGTTCGTTGGGTGATGACCTAAGACGATACGCCCATTCTCATCGTGCGGGCGATATTCACTGCAGCAGATCCACCATAGTCACAGCTTCGCTGGCTTCCATCTTTACAGTAGTGGATGGTTTGTTGTTCAGTAGTTTGTTGTTCTTTTCATTTTTTTTTATTTGCCACCCGTCGCGAGGAGCCTCACGTGTATGCTCGAGCGAGCGAACGCTGTTAGCACGCAGCGAAGCATAGACGGAACGCGCGGAGTGATAACATTTCTTGGCCGAACTTCTTGCGTAGCTTCCACAGCGTTGTTTGCTACGTATGGAACGGAGTATAGGCACCATACCTGGGCAGACGTACCAACACCTCCTATGCAAGTTGTCCAATGGCAGAGTCGGAGCACTTCCGGAGTAGCATTTGCTGCTTTTTTTTTTTTTTTTTTTTGAGCAACAGTGTTCCAATGGCAGATCGGGATCACCGAATGAGTTTTCCAATGGCAGATTGAGGGACTCGCTGAGGCGAGATCACTCCGCGGAGCAACCGAAACCGAGCTGTCTTCTAAAAACTGACTGATGTTTAACTCTTCTAAACCTAGTTATGACGGGCGAAAGGTCTGTTTGGCTTGGTTTTGCAAAGACTATGCACACAGTGTTTCATTAATGCACACTTCCGCGCTTGGTAAGCTTTTCTATAGCGTGCTAATCTGGCCTCCGTTTGCTCCGTGTTTCAGCAGCCAACTTTGCCTTTGCTTGAGATTTCGCAGCCTACCGTCTAGCTATATCTACTGGATGATTGGATTCAGCCTGTCGCTTGCGCTGAAGCGCACGCACACACGGCTCAGCCGGCGCGCCATCCATAGCGAGACTGAGCCTACCGCAGTGGTCACGTTGTGTGCCGTCACATCTGCCATACTTGCGCTCCGGTGGCTCGCGCTCCGGCGCCTCAAGGTCATTGCGACACAGTGAATGACCTTGCGAGACATGGCGTAGTAGGGCTTTCGCTCTAAAAAAAGGGCTGCTTCGCTTCGTGCCGCTTGCACAACGCACAAGGGGACGCACAATGAAACGAACAAGGGGATGCCTTGAGCGTTTCATGAGGCTTCTTGCAGCAGACAAAAATCCCCTCCGGCACGCAAGGGACGCTGGGTAGCTGCATGTCCGGTTGCGTGGTGTGCATGAGCGCCCCCTTGCTAGAGTCTACTAGAATAGTTCTAGTACACTCTACATTTGCCATACCCTTGCTCTTACTGCAAGTGTTGT